>NW_009692799.1:67029-88892 GCF_000703405.1 Apaloderma vittatum
GCCTCTACCATGCTCCACTGCAGGTGCTGCCAGATGATCTCCAGATGGTTCAGTCCAGCTCCAGGTCAAAATGTTGACTGGGTTTGGTGACTCTTTGCATGCTCAGTAACAGTTTTGTGTGTGGTAGGGTGGCTGGCAGGTTTTTGCTACCATAAAATCCCATGTTCCTCCTGCCAAGGTGTGCAGGCTTGTAGTCCCCGTGCTTTGATGTTGTGGTTGTGGCTTTGCAGGAGAGACCAGAGAAACCTGCTGACCCCTGGGATGAATGCAGAAAGCCTCAAAGAGATGGTCTGCTGCTAAAGGAAGAGGCAGGAAAAACTGTGCACACATGCTGGCTATTCCTGTGTGATGGTGTGGGAGCAGAAAGCAGCCTGGACATGTCTCCAGTGGCTTCCCTGGCCAAGCTGAAGATGTCTGTTTGCAGCCTCAGGGCAATGCAAGAGTTACAGGGGGTAAAGTTCCCTTGCAATTCCTAAGGGCTATGGCAACTTAAAGAGAAATGGGCCCATGTTAATACTGAGGTTGTAGTTGCAGTCTAGCACTCAGTGATGGATGTTGGTGGTGTGGACTGTGGAGTCACATGGAGAGTAGGACTTTACAGTCTTCTGTTGTAAACTGTGACAGAGGAAAAGTGAGAGGGTGGCCCTTGCAATATAATCTCCTTGCCTCTAATTTTTTCCATTTTCATGGTGTAAAAAGATTATAATTTCTCTGTTCCTGCATTGTAAAGACTATTTGATACTGAAACCCACCATTCCCTTGTTAGTAGGAGAAAAAGGAAAAGATCTACCAGGATGTGGGTCTTGTCTTGAGGCAAGAAGCGGCATTTAGGGCTAGATGGGGAAAGAGCTCATCTGCTGCTGGAGCTGTCTCGTGTAAAGATACACTGTCAGCTGGGCCCACCATGTAAGAGCTACATGGGCAGATGCTGCTAGACAAAAGTCTTTGAACTTCCTAACCATCCCACATCATCACAATTGCAAGGCACACCACCCTTTTGTCATAGCAAATTTATGGTTGCTCTGACTATGTATAGCATCTCAGACCTAAAGTCAGAAGAAGAGACAGGCTGAGATTTGGCCGTCTACCTATAAATATATTTCATGCTTGTGCCACTGTATATGAAATGTCACTGATAATAAAGTACTTCAGCACTTTGTGAAAGAGTTAACTTTGCCTGTTTACCATCTTTTTGTGCCTGAAAATCCAGCAGCTTGCCTTAGATGGAAAGTATAAGCAAAATCATAGGGCATTTCATGAGCTGTTTACAAACATCCCTGATTGGTTTATTTGTCTCAACCTTCAAGTTTATCTACTTTAAATTCACTTCAAATCAGCAAAATTTCAAAGTATTGGGATCTGCAGGTGTGTTTTTACAGCTGTTATTCAACTTTTAATCTTTAAAGTCAGGGGAGTGAAAAGGATGCTGTGTTTTGTCCTGCCTCACTTTGATGGGTAAGTTATGTACATGCTGTGGAGAAGAAGGTGGAACTGCTTCTTGTGCCAGGCACAGAAGCTCCAGGGTTGTCAGCACTGGGAGGCCACAGGTATGCTGCAGCTGGCATGCAAGCATCATCCCCAACATGCATTAATTCCTCTCCTACTTAACACCTGTTCTGTAAGCCTTTTCGTTTGTAACTGGTGTTGGATTTGGGTCTTTGCCATGGTGCATGAAAACACTGCTCAACACATGTGGTGTTTAATTTCCCTCTTGAAGAATGATCAGACTGAACTACTTCAAGCCATAGAAGTCTCAGCCCTCCCACTTGTCCACAAGAAAAATGTGGATAGCTTAGTTGCATCTCTTGGGCTCCCTGTCACAGCAAGCATTACAACCCATAAGAATATCACACTGGCCTGAATTCATGTACTTTCATGTGACTCATTATGCACTGGCATAAACCAAAGGGAGTGTCTTCTACTTCACCCATTAGGAATTTCAGGTGTAAAAAAAAGTTGTTTTCCACCACCCTGGATTGTGTTTCTTTTTGTAGTTGATATTTTTTAATATATACAGAAATTCTTTTCTGAGTTACAACACTGTGCAGTCTTCTGAAGGTTTGAGGGGTTTTTGCTTCTGTAACGTAACATGATGACAATGATGTTGTCAGGAATGATTTCCAGAAGAGATGAGTGGTCTGAGAACATTTGCAGAGTGTAGGGACCTTGCAGCGCTTTGTGATGGGTGTCATCTGAACATACTTGCCTGTGTTCAGGCTCACAGCACATGAGCAAAGATCACACCCCTGTGCATTAGACATGGGCGACCTAGTCAGCAGATGGGACAAAGCAAGATTTTAAGCCAGTTCTGGATAGATGGAGTGTCCTCTTTATGACGAGTGGCAAAAGCATGCCACCTTTGATGTGCAGAATCCGTACAAAGACTTCCTTTCTCCAAAGAACGCTGATCCTGATAGTGAGAAAATAGTGAGAGCTACCACTGCTGGCTGACAGTGAGTCTGCAGGATCTTGGAGAAGAGGTACAGTTACCTAAAGTCTATTAGGCTGGCCTGATGTGGTTTTGGGTACTTGGGAGGACTGTGTCCAACCTCTGACATCTAAATTCTGTTTTGTTCTGACTCTTCACTTGTTTCACAAAAATTACTAAAAATTAGCTTTTCCTTCCCATGTATTAGCTGTTTGTTACAGAGCCAAGATCAGTTACACAATGAAAAATATTAAATGTATTTTACCCCCTTTTGTATGATCACTCTTGCAGACAATTTTTTAGAAAGATACTGTTCATGATGAGGGTCATCTGTGTGGTGAAAGCATACAAATAGGACAAGTGAAATGATCTGGGGGTGGAGTTACCATATGAGCTAGAAGAGAAGACCAAGGTTTATAAAATTATGAAGTGTCTGGATAAGCTGAATTCATGCTGCAAGAATATGGTGGCACTCAGTAAAATTTATAGGACATCAGCTTAAAAGAGGAAAAAAAGCATGCAGTGGGTCTTGACAGCCTAGGTCTTCCTGCCCAGTGAGGCAGCAGAGGAACAAAACTCAGAATCGGGACTGATTTTCTGATTTATTTAACTTTTTTTGGTTTTGTGGCAGAAGGGGGAAGCATGTGCCCTGGCTGGGAGCACTCTTGACTGTTATTTTCTTCAGCTTGCTGACTCAGGTGCCAGAGTTTCTGAGCCATCACTCTCTTCTTAACAGAGCTTAGCTCAGCTTTTGCCTGGAGCTCTGCTGTAAAAAGACCTTTTACAGGCCAATGCCCTAAGTGGAGGGAGTGAGGAAGGCAGGCAGGTAAATTCATGCTGACCGTAGCTGTATCTTGTTAATTAACTCACCTGTTGAAAGGATTTATGAGGCTTCTTTTGCTCCCATCATACTGCAGATCCTGCAGAAAAAACCCATACCATAGTGAGAGGTGGCTTTTTTTTTTGATTGCTTGCTTAAATATGGTCCAAAATAAATTGCCTGTCATATTGCATATTGTTAGAATCGCCTCTCAGTCCTCTCTGTTGATGGAGGAGCCTGAATCACAGCAGACTGCTGCCTGAGAGATGCTGCAGGAAACACTGATCCCAGGGAATTTTTACTTTTGCATTTTAGGGTGGCCTAGGCAAACAGCCTGTGGTAGTAACTTATTTTGTTCAGTTAGTGAGACTTAAGCCGCAACTGAACTTGCATGTTTCGCTTGTGATTTGGATGCAACATTAAAAAGACATTTGCTCTAGAAAGTATGTGAATGGGTGAATTGTTACATGATTAAATAATTAAGTGAAATTTAAAATCCTTCACAGTTTGCCCTTAGCTCAAAGTTGTGCTCTGTGTCTGACCTGAAAAAAAACCTCATATGCCTGCATTCTTACTTGTTTTTTAACTTTAATTGTAAAAAAGAAAACAAAAGACACAAAGATTATTTCTCCCTTACAAACAGCCTCTCAGTTTATTGGCCTTCTGTTTTGATAAACATGGATAAGAAGAACACAACCACAGTAGGGGTGAGATTGAAAAGAAAATATTAGTGAGATACACAGTCATTCTCCCAGGGTAGAAACCAACCACAGAGCAACTCCCCACATATTTTCTTTTTTGCTGTTCCTGGCTTCAGCACTTGTTTCATTTAAATTGCACCTGGCACATTTGGTTGAGGATACGGATCAGGCTGCAGACCTTCCTGTTTCCTGTAGAGCCACACAAGTCTGGAAAGCGCTTGCCCCTCTGGCTGAGCAGGAGGAGGGATTTCCAGTGCCAATTTCTTTTCACAGCTACAAAAATTACCATCTGTGTGTTTAGATGGGTTTTGCATGTATCTTGGCTCTTGTTTGCAAATGTTATCAGTATCTTGCAGAATGAAACTGGGCAAGTTCTACTGGCGGGACAGCCCACATGTGAGAGGGAAGTGCTGGGCAGAAGTCCTGTTGCACCGATGTATAACAGGAATGGAGCAGTACCAGTTCTTCCTCAAGTGTTTTATCTCGTGGGTCGTCTCACTCTGTCAAACTCCTCTATCCCAGGCCTGCTTAATCACCACTTTGCACTTGCTGGACAGGATTGCAGAGCTGCTTTCCCTCCTGGAACCAACCTCTGCCTTGCATCCATCTGAACAACTGAGAGCCAGTACCCCTGAATTCTGCACAACTCTGCCCAACAACCCTCCCACTTTTAGTCCACATCTTAAGAAAATAGCATCCTGGTGTCTCAGCCACATGGTTCAAGATATCTGCAGATCTGGAGCTTGCATTGAGTGGCTGATGTGACCGTTTACTCTCTACAGTCTGAGAAGAAAGAAAAGTTACATGTATATCTACTTAGCTTAAAGCTCCGCTGCCTGGGAAGCCAAGGCCCGTCTTCCTGAATCCCAGAAACAAGTGTGTGTGCATCACCATTTCCCACATATGACCGTGGCCCCTGAACAAGAGGACTTCCATGACTGCCTTTATGGGTTAAGAACTGAGACACATGTCTCTTCTAATTATGTGTTGCCAACACGCCATTCTACAATAGCTCTTAGATCAAACCTCAGCTGTTTTCTGTCTTAAGCCTCTTGTAAACATCAGACTGAAGTGGGAGAATGGATTTTCTGCAAGGTCAATGGCTCTTGAGTCTGCAGCTCTGCTGTGTGGATGCTAGAACTGATGCATGTATACTCAGATATTTCTGGTGCAGAAATGCTAGCATAGGTGGAGATGACTTGGCAAGGTGCAGCACAAAAAAGGAGCAGGGTTCTTGTCCCTTGTGATTAGGACAGGATTAGGCCATAGGCTTTGTGTTCTGTCTAAAGAATCACCATTCTGGAAAAACCTGTAAAAGCTGAGGTGTCGTGATAGTTTGTAGAAACTGAGGATCATGTGTGTTTAAGGTTTCTGCTATTAAACCTCAGGGCAGAAGAGAGTTTGAATATCTAATTCAAAACACTTTAAACAACTGCTTCATTGAGCAATAACACTTCATATAGCTAGTCTCTGCTTGTTTTGCATTTGCCCTAGGGTCTGTAAATCACAGTATTCACAGGCAGGCATAGGGTGAGCATGTAAAAACACATGGGCAGAAAGCTGAAGAGTTGGGTATGGAATATATAAGCTCCTCTACTAATTTTCTTTTGTAAGATGCTTTGCTGTAGAACAGGCTTAGGTTTTCTTCCTCTGTCTATTCTAGCTGGCTTCTAGTGTTGTCCTGCGCCTTGCTCACACGAGGGACTTCTGTCAAAATGCATCTGCTGGGGTGTGTGTTGCTGGGGAATTGCATGTGATACCTTTCTGAAATTGGCCTGTGTACATGTCAGTGCAATTTCAGAAATTCAGTTCCCAATGTACTGTTGTGGGCCCAAGCAGTGTGAATTCCTTTTTTTCTATGAATCTGCTGAGCTAGATCAGACTTTTTCTGTACTTTAACAGCTTTTTAATAGGCAGAGTTTCAGCTGTAGTTGCATTTCATGTAGAAGAAAAAAAAGAACTAATTCTTTGACTTATTTTAGGTAGTAAATTATTAGGCCCTATGTTTTTCATGTTTTTTTTCTTTTCTTCCATCTGTTAGGATGAGTTATTTTATTAGTCCTCATTTAAGCTGAGAAGTATCACTATTTTAGCTAGAAGTGAGTCTATCTCTTAATGAAAGTACTTAAGCCTGCACAGCTTTGAAACCAATAGAAGCGTACCCAGAAGGGAGTTTGTACCAGGCCAATTACATCTCTTTATGCCACAACAAAACATAGACCTGAGGCCCTGTTTTAGCTTTCAGGACTATCTTTATTAATTTTATGTCAATTCTTACCTTAATTGCATTTGCTTCTCGCTATTAGGAAGATCTGTGCCTGTGATAGTGACTAACATTTTCGAAACTGATAGGATGAAAGCTAACAGGTTTTAACGTTTAAACCCATGATGAGTTTCTAGGCAGCGGGGGGTTTATATCAAGGGCTTACCCTTGGTGGTTCACTCTTTCTCACTGGGGACTGCATTGCACCTAAAAGAAGTGGGTCCCCCACCGGCCCCACACCCACGCATCTGCCCGCACCCATCCCTGGGTGCACGCTCTCATGTCTCCCCTTGTGCAGGGTTAGTGGTGGTGCAGCTGCTGGCGTGAGCCAAGCAAGGTCAAGGAGCCAGCTCGTGTCCTGTCCTACAGAAGTGCTGAGATAGGACCTGGAGGACTTCGGCCATGTGGGTGCAGATGTTGTGTCAGGTTTCCTGAGCAGCCTCCCTTGGGCTTTCTTTGCTTCTAGTGGGATAGGAAGCTGTGGGTTGGTAGAACATGAGCTGCACGATAAAGCAAGGGCAACAGCCTGTGTGTTTTACTGCACTTTGTTGGTTAGCTTTACAGTGGTGCAAGGCTTCTGCTGCAGCAGTGTACATATAATAAATGTATATATATATATAGTAAATATATGTAGACGAAGCAGGGAAGCACACCTCTTACAGTGATAGTGAAAAGCACAGTGCTGTGCTGAACAACTTAGAAGCTTGAGTGCACTGCTGGTAAAGTCTGATGTCCAGCTAAGTGTAGCCTGAAACAGTGGCTGTCCTGAGACACTTAACATGGAGAAAGATTATAATTTTTCAGTAAGCATTTGTTATGACTCAGTAGAACTTGCCTTTCTTGAACTTAAACATGACCTTATATCCTGATGGCAATGGGAGAGCTGGGAGCAATGTTTTACAATTTCTCCCTTTGAAAGGAAGTTAATATTTTCCTAAAAGCTCACAGACTTAAAACTTCAGTCCTGGCTGCAAACTCAGTCAGCAACACGCTTCTGTATTCTTTTTGACCATGCTTCATTGTTTCAGAAATCTGGTAATTATTGTTATGTCTGGAATCTTGTGATGGTCCTCTCCCCATCATGGTCTGTGTTGGATGCCTGCTTTATTTTGTTGTTTGTAGTCTTTTGCCTGTACAGTTCTTCTGACTTTATGTGCTGCCCTCCACTGAAAAAGAGGTCATATATTCAAGTGTATATGGCAGAGCTTGGTGAGAAGGAGTTGCAATGGAGGACTTTCTGCGTTCTTGGAAAATTGATGTTGGGATTGCACTAAAAATGTGCTCAAGCTACTTGAAGGGGAAAACGAAGCAATATTAGCTTGTGTGATGGAGCTCCATCAGTTTAAGAGACAGCCAGCTTCTTTATCAGTCAGTGTACCTTTGACTCAGATTCACATGGTGCTTGCACTAATTAATTTCTGGATTTTCTTTTCCTTTGCTAATCAGCTTAGCTTTTAAATACTTCCATGAATGTACTGTCAAAGCCAAATCAAATATAATTGGAAAAATGTGACTGGTTTGCTGAGGAGCTATCAGCCTAAATCAGGCTGGGGTTAGCAAAGCAAGGTGTTCTTCATACACCTAAGCTCCACCTACATGAGTCAACAAAATAAAATGCTGTTTGGATTGTAGAGAACTTGAAGTGGAGCCAAGAGAAGGCATCTCTGCAGCCCCGGATGAGTCAAATTTATTGGTCTGAGGATGTGGGCTGTGATCAGGCTGCCCCCATGGCAGGCAAGGAAGGAGGAACAGGCATTCCAGAGCCATCAAGGCTGGCTTTGCAGAGCCAGCCAGCAGCCAAAGAGCCACAAAACTGCTGCTGGTTTTGCTTTTGCCTCTCACTTGGCTTCTGCTTGGCAGCCACCCACCCAGGGCCACAGTAGCCCTGAGCTTCAGGCAAGCACTGCTTCTCCGTTCAATCCACCACGTGCGGGTTGAAAGAAAACCTGTCACCGCTGGGACCTGCAGGGGACAGGCCTTGCAATCGTCCCAGATGGGTTCTGTGCCAGCTCTGATCCACCCATCCCACAGGCTTCTAACTGGTGGCCGCTAGGTTTGCCAGGCAGTGGGGATGAACGTGGTTTGGCTGGGTTTGGGGTGGGGTCCTTCTGCCCACAACTGCCTTGGGGAGCATCGGAGCTTGCAAATTGCAACTGGTCCCCTGCTCGCTGGTGCAGCTCTTCACCTAAAAATCCTCTAACCTTGCCTAGATCGGGTAGTCTACGTATGTGCCAGCAAATCTGAGGAAGTTCTGGGGTACGAGGGAGGCCAGGAACAATCTGCAAAAAAGCTGAAGACAGACCAAAGGAAACAAGGCCAATTGCAAATTCAGCTGGTTACATCATCACCGAGGACAGATCTGGAGCAGTGGTCCTCCTTGGACGTTGTCAGAAAGCCACAGCTTCATATGCCAAGACAGCTGTGGGTTTTGTGGTAGCTAGGACACTGATGAAGAGAAATTTAAGTTACTGCTATGGTGAAGTTTGTACTGAAGATGAAACTTTAAACATTCAGAAATGCCTGCTGGTTAACATACTTAACTTCTTAAAACTGGAGGGTTTTAACTTCCTTTTTCTTGTCGTTCCAGGTTGCATGTCTGGTTGGACTTGATGCATGACATTTGCATGACACCTGACAGCCTAGCTCTGGATGTGTCACTGAGCAAACATGGCCTACCCAGCAAATACTAACGGCAGTGCCACAGGTAACTAATCGGGAATGCTTTTCTCCTTTTATTTTCTGGGTTTTTTTTAAAATTCTTTTTTAACTTTCTTAAATTGTGAAAGCAGCAGATAAGGGAAATAGCAGTAGTGAAAAACTAAATACTGACAGCTAATTTCCTGGTACATCAGAGCTTGTATGTTGCCCACTACCACCCTTGATAATATTTTACGTATTTAAAGTGTGGAAAGTTGTTTGCAAAGACGTAAGGGCTGGCACCCAGTTGTTCAGCATGCAGCATTCTGCTTTCAGGGACCTATGCTGGCTTACACCAGACTCTGAGAGGCCTAGGGGTTTGCTGCAAAAAGTCATGTGGTTGTTATCCTGTGTCTGTAATTAACTTGTGAGATTAAGCAGCTCTTACGCATCAAATCCTCAGCCCTTCCTGGTCACCCTTACCCATCAGGCTGATTTTTGTTTCTTGCTTCCCAGCAAAACATAAAAGCATTTCTCAAGCAACATCAGGAGGTGTTCAGTTCATTTCACTTTATTGTTATTTTAGGAAGCTCCCAAGATGTCTGTTTTGGTGGGGTGATACTCTTTGAAATAGATCGCTTGGCATGTTCAAAGGTTGCTGAGGAGGACTGACAGGTCAGGAGGGGGCAGAGATTGCAGAACGATTGATAACAGCACAGCAGCAGCGTTCCTCCTGTGGCTGTGTCAATATTTTCCCGTTCTCCTGATCACTGCACAAACACTGCTTTAGTCCACTAAAACTGAGACTGCCTACCGTCGGATTATATGGAAAATGTCAAGTGCATGACAGGAGCTTGTGGGTGCTCTTTTGAGACCTCCTAATGTAGGTATGGTGGGAATTGGATATATCAGTGGTGGCTAGGGTGGTTGGGAACACTTTGAATATCCTGGGAAGGAATATTAAATAGACTTTTTGTTGTCCATGTAAGCAAAATTTCAGCTTACCGCTTCCCCCTCCCCGCCCCAGGCTGCTGTTCAAATACTGCTCACTAGATCATGACATACACGTACTGAGAATTAACTGGCTTTTCGGCTGGATTTTAGCACCAGCCTCCTTTGAAAATACATCCTAGTATGGAAACATCCTAAATTACTCACTGTGCTCACTGTAGAATTTTTCTAATTAGTGGGAGGGATTAAAGCATTTTGTGTGCAGAAAATTCGAAATATGGAGTGTCATTATTTGCAATTTATATGAAACAAGTCCTTTTTAAAGGCTTATGGAAGTGACATGAAGACATGGGAGTTACTATTAGCTTTTGATTTAATGTGAAAGGCTGTTAAATCCTGAGACTGCTGAAAAATGCTATTTTCTCTTCCTTCCCACCCGGCCTTATACAATTAGTAATATATGCTATAAGAAAGAAACTCTATTACCTTTTGTGATCTTTTTCAGAAGGCAGACTTTAAAACCTCTGCTATGCCACTTAACTGTAGCTATTGACTGCCTAAACCCCCGAAAGTAACTTGACTTTTTTTAGTGATACGCTTCTAATGTAAGTCATGCAGAACAATTCCCTCTGCTTACACGGAAAGAAGAATTGTGCATGGAGTGATTGGTTTACTGATTTTTTTTTCTCTTGCAGTAGAATTGTCTATTGAAAAAGTTGTTAGGCTGACATGTAAGTCTGAAAGAAGTTAAATGCTCATACTGGGGATGTGTTAATGCAAGATGAAGTTTTAGTTTCAGGATTCTTATGCAAACAAGGACTCTTGCAGGGTAGAGGCTGTTACTTCCCTTATTTGCAGAAAGACGCTATAATGAATTGCAAGCATTTAATTCAAAACTGAATTGGACAACATTTTGGAGAGACTGTCAGGACTTGTTGGCTTTGCAAACCCTTGAGGCCAGCGTTGTAACATGCAGCTATGTGTGCCCGTGTCTCCTAATCCTCAGCATTTCATAATGGACAGAGCATTGGGCTGCACATAACCTGTGATTTGTTATCCTGACGTGTTGCCTGGGAGAGAATACCTTTGGATGAGAAGGAGCTGATTTGGGCGTTGGAGGTATTGAAGCAAGTTTCTTAATTGCATGGAGCTCTAAGAGTGGAAAGACAAACTAGGGGTGGTGTTTTCTGCACCTTCTGAATCAATCAACAACAGGAAAAAGAACTAGAAAGACTTGTTGTGGACTGTTAAGCTGCATTTATGTTACTTGAATATTTTGGCAAGTTTAACCACATGTTCAGCTGCATTCAAGTACAAGGTGACTAAGGAGCAGTGGTTTGCTTTGGTTAACTCGAGAATGTGAGTACTTGCACTGTTAAATGATTATGCCTATGTGCCATTTCAGTAAATTTTTGCACTATCCAAGCCTATCCAGATAAAATCTGCAGAGGAATGCTTGGATTTTGAACTTATTTCCAGGAAAAGATCAAACTCTCAAACTACTTTGCATTTATGTAGAGAATTTTTTTTTTAAGGATGTTTACGGGAAATATATTTGCTGTAAATATTTTCAGTGAGTGTGTATGCGAGATAAGCTAGAAAACAAGTGATGACTTTATTGTGAAAGCACCTATCATGAATTTCTTTGCCTCTTACTTGCCTCGGTAAAGACATAAACTTTAAATGGGGCGAATGAGTAACAGAGACTGTGATTTAGACTTCAGCATTGTTGGTCAATAGTCTTGCTTGCTGACAACTTACAAAATGTAGCAGTCTCTTCCTAGTTTCGTTGCACTGAGGTCTTGTAGTGAATTCTGCTTCTGTGAGCTGCAAGCTTTTTTGTTCATTTTTACACATTTTGCAAGTTGGTTTAGAGACTCGATACTGAGTTGGGACTGTGCTCTGCCGAAGTTGTGCCATCTGCTCTTTAACACCAGTGATAGATGAATAAATGCTTGCAGAAAAATTTGCTTTATTTTATCATCAGGGTGCTGGGTAGCCTGAGTGCTGTTTTGAGTCTGCTCTGGTGACTAGCTCTGTGAGCTAGCTGCTCAGTCGGGTAAACTCGTCAGGGTTGAGGAGGGTGTTGGAAGTCCAGAGTGTGTTGCACACCCCTCCAAGGAGCTGCAGCAGGAGCTGAGAAATAGCCTGCCATCTGCGGGGAAGCTACTTTGTTTGGTGCATGATACAAATTAATTTCTCTTTGCACAGTACAAGAAAAGAAAAATAATGAGGTGATTGTTTCTTGAAATAGTATTAGTGTCTCCATTAACGCGGGGTGAAACTTCCAGTAATTGTTAGCTTCGGTGCTTGCAGGGACTGATGCATAAATCATCTGTTTAATGAGGCTCTGCAAACATTTCTGTGGTGGTATCTGTAGAAAGCTCCTCCAGTCAGCTACAAGAAGCCCAGTGTACACCAGCCTAAAACTTACCAGGCAGTTTGGAAATACTTCTAGCGGTTATTTTCGTTCCTTTCACGAACACCTGATTTACTGAAACTTTCTTTTCAAAACACATGTTCTGAAAGGCACTGAATGAACTTCCAGTCCAGTTCCATTTATTCTGATACAGAAAACAAGGAAGTAGCAAAACAAACACAGAAGACTGCTTAGAAAAGACAGAGGATTAAAAATGGCATTTGTTTCCAACCCTAATGAAAATACCTGGTTTATTTGACTTCACCAACTACTCCATGCTTTGTATCCAGAGACTGCAGAATTGTCAGTCCTCTCTTTAACAGGGGCATAAAGAAGTGTTTTAAGGGAGGAAAAGCTTTCCCAGTTTTCCGGCGCAGGACGGGCTGCAGGGGTCAGTATAGCAAGCCTGTTGCACGAAGCCTTTCTTCACTTTGCAGTGAAGCAAGTGCTTGTTGTTTTCTGAGATTTGCGTTATTTGCGTCTGAGATTTGCGCGATCATTTCTCTCACTTCTGTCTCCACCTTCCCCCTTGTTCACGTTTAAGGATTTGTGCTTTCATGCCTTCTCACCCCACTTCTAACATGCTTCTGCTTACAGGATCACTACATCTTTAATGGATTTTTTTGAACTATTTCCCTTCATGTTTATCTCCCCTATATGCTTTACCTCCCTCAGATTCCTACGCTGTTCTTAAAGCAGCGGCATCATAGCAGCCCACTATCGTTTTTACTGTTGGTCTCTGTGCACCTGTAAAGGAAGGAACCGCTGCCATGACAGCCGGTGAGCAGGCATCAAGTGTCTTTGCTCCCTGTTTACTCCTTTCCCTTTCAGCCCCTAGGACAGAGGAGACATGTCACCCTTACTCGTGGGACCATGGGGGGTTTGAAGGCAGATCCAAACTGTGCTGAAGCCCTTGTGTCCCTCTGGCTATTTTATATATGCACAGATACTCTTCATTGCCCCATGAGCCTCTGGTTAGATTTTATTCATACTTGAGCAGTTTTCTTGAATCTTAAGTGAAGTTATAAGTTTGTACTGGTTAGTAGGAGAATGAGGCCATTACAAGAGGCTGTTGCCTCAATCAGTGTTGTTTGATGTAATAACGTCAGTGTGACTCAAAGACCAAATGTTTAATAAATGTGTTTTCCATCTGCTGATATGTAAATGCTTAAGCAACTGTTGTAAAGTATTATGAAAACTCCCGTTGACTTATTAACCCTTTTTATTGAAGCCAGTAAGTAGAACACAAGTTTGCTTACAGTGAATGTTTTTATCATACAGATCTTCTGCACTGATTTGTAAAAACTCTTACCAAATATTTGTAGACACACTTTCATTCTGAGTCTGAATCTCTCCTATGATTTGATTTTCCTGATGTGTACAATCTTAGGCAACATACATGGAGTTCTGCGTGATTTCCAGCCTAATAATCTGAAGCATAGCCTAAGAATAAAGTGCTGTGCTCTCGAATGTTGCCACTAACACTAATTTTAGCAGAATATCCCCTCATTTTCATTACAGGTCCTCAGACAATAAACAGGAACTGTTTACAGGAATGGAAGAAGTTAGCAGTTGGAAGTGTTTGATTGCTAGGTAGCAGTTGGTCCGATGGAGCCTTTACTCCTAAGCATTGCGGGTGCCTTCCCCAGGTGCCTGGCTGACAGCTGCTCTCTGCTGCTTTCCTGCAGGGAAGGTGTCACAGAGGTATCACTGCAGTGCTACTGACACCTCCAGCTCTGAGCTTAGCAGCCTTAAATGCACTGAGTTTGCTTAGCTGAGCAGATGCAAGTGACCAGGGTTCAAGTGAGTTCATATTTTTATCAAACCAGCTGTGCAAGCAAGGGTAGTTTGGTTGAGTCAGGGCTATGTGATGAGAGGCTATTAAGCCTGGGCTTGCTCCCTGCTCCAACCCTTCATCCAAAAACCATCAGAGTCGGTGGGGACTGGTGTATGCCGAAGGTATGCTTTGGCAACTGGTGGGAGACTTTTGCCATTGGGAGCACCTGCTGAATTGCCATGTAGTCTTGCAGTTTACGGATGGGCAGATGGCATGCAGGGCTGTAACTGGGATCCTGCTCCTGCCTCACCCATGACTGATTTAGTGAGTCACTCAGGTAATGCCCAGTGTTTAAAAACAAGTTAGGGTGGGACCCTGAAATCTGTGGGGTGAAGGGTGAGTGAGCCACCAGTGACTTCACATTGGCTCTATCATCAGATATATCAGAATTTCCATCAGTATGCTGTAGTACAGTCACTGATGCCAGATTTGCGTTAAGGACAGATGGCTGGAGATGGAGCACACAATCTCACGGCCAGTGCCAACTTTCTCCTTGAATTAATACTTGTTTCTTCTGCAATTGCTGGTTGATACCTGTAAACCAAGGGTGCATTTGCTGGTGCAACAGAAAGCTTGAAAACACATTGACCTGCATTTGTCCAACATTCTTTATCACACTGAAGAGGAACAGGGATCATGCATCTTCTTTTACACAGGAGGTGTTGGCTGAAGAATGCCCTTCAGGCTTGATTTTGGAATCTGCTGGAAACAGAAGGGGCAGGAAGAAGTTAGAAAGGATACCCTAAATACAGTGTCAGTAGGAGCTGAGCACATAACAGTCTGGCCCAGAGCTTAGAAATGGAAATTGGATGTGGTGGGAAGCAGGTGGCCCAAAATACAAAGCCATACAAGATGTAGATGCTCTGTAGAAGGACAAAGCACTGTGAGAAAGGGAACAGATTAATTGTTCTGTCTGTTGTTCAAAGATTACTGCAGTTGTGTCTTGTTCTGGAGCATCTTCTGCAGCTGCCCAGAAGCTTCTTACATTTGACATAGGCAGAGGACTGTTGTTCATTCCTCTCTCACACAGGCTTCCCCGTGGAGTAATGCATGGTTTCCTGAGCTGTTGAGATGCATTTATATGGGCAGCCCCCGAACCTTCTCATGCAGCCTGCTGCTGCTGCTCCCTGTGGAAATACACGCCCTCTACAGCCCTGGAGGCAGCTGAGAGTGCTGCTCATGGATTTTAAATCCAAGGATGCCCCAGGGACTAAACAAGCATCCCTTGCTGCTTATGCTACCCTGCAATCTCACCAAACAGGTGGCGATTAACAGTGATAAAAGCCCTGTGGTCTTGTGATGGAAGTCACCACTTTGCACTGACCATGTGGTGGTCAGACAGAGGTGCTGGCATAGAGGAACACATCATAGGGCTGGGTGATGGGCAGACACTGGCAGCGGGACAGGCACATCTCACAGGAAAAACACCAAGAATAAACATTTTCCAGATTTAAAAAAGTATTTTCTCTGGATCTTCTTTCTTCTCCTTGCTCACAAGATATGCAACTCAGTGAATCTTCCCATGGCCATTTAACCAAAAAGAGTGTGTTTTTCTCTAAAACTATTTACAGTATTCTTCATTCCCATACCAGACTCTTCTGTAGAAAACAGTTTATGAATAATGTGTATGAATCTCCTCCCTGTGGGAAGAGAAGGGACTTTGTCACCTTTAAAAGGATATGGTCCCCCAGGGAAACGGCTTGGGTGGAAATAGCCTGATTACAGCTGGTTGTCTTCTGTTTATGAACATGGAGTGCCTGCATTTAGACATGTTCCTTGTAGAAGGGTTAATGCTGGAGCACAAGTACTTGGGAAGCTTCTTGTAATGCCCATCTCTCCCCTTCTTCCCTTTCATGCCATTTGTAAGGCTTTGGACTAGAGATTACAGGACAGCCCTTCCCATATCATGTTTTCACAGCAGCTTTAGGGGCTGAGGGAGCACTTGGGCTGCCCACGTCGGCATTGCTGCTGTATCTCCGTTTCCTTCCTCTGGAAACATGACTCTCCTTGATGGCAGAGTACAAATTCCTGCCAAGATGTCCCTGTGTGACCAGCTCTGAACTTTGGGACAGAAGTGTGCTTGTGGCCATCCTCCCCCATCTTTCTCCCATTCCCTCTTCTGATTTCATCTGGAAATCTTACTTACCATAGTGGCTGAAAACAATGGCTGACCTTGTTGTGGGATGCACTTTGCAGCTTGCAGTGTCTGTGGTGAGTTAGGAGATCAGCCTGGTCCACACAAATCCCTCTCCCTCCCCCATCTCCCTTTAAACTTCGTAGCGTATCATCTGCATTAAGTACAGTCTCCTAAGACTTTTCTTCACCTGACTCTTCACACAGACTTTACAAAACTAAGCGCTTAGATGCTTAGAGGGGTGAGTGTGAGACCTCATTGTATTCTTTCATGCTTTCAGTCCATCCTTCCCCACTTGCAAAGCCTTCTCCCTGTAGAAGTAGGTAGTATGACCCTTATCCCCTCTCACAGCTCATCCCTTTTTCTCGCTCAATTTCTCCTCCCTAGTTATCTCACACTGTAATGAGTGTTTTACATAATTGTCTTCTCGTTTTTTATTCAGATATTCCTGTATGTTTCTTCACAACAAAATGTTGCTTTCCTTCAATATGCAGGACCTGTGTGTGATACTTCAGTATTTGTTTGAAAGAAAGAGAGGAATAGAAGGAGAGTGGAAGCTGTTTTTAATAGCTAGGTTTGAGGGTTTGGTCAGATTAGAGCAAGGATCGAATTAACTGATAATTGGGAACAGATTGTTCTCCATACGTAAACCAGACATCACTGGTCTGGTGTAGTCTCTTATTGCTGAGGGGCATGTTTGTTGATGTACTCCTAGCCCCTTCCCTACTCTCTCCTCACACTGCCAACCCCTCTGCCTGGAGCACTGTCATATGGGTTGCAGAAGATCTAATAATAAAAAGAAAACACTTGTGCAATTTAGCTGCTCTTACTGGAATTTCAGGTCTAATCCTAGCAAATAAGTCAAGTTTTAACACTTTGTTTACACTGCTTGGTAAATCTAAAGTGTGGAGTTTTCAGGGGAAAAAAAAAGTACAGTGCAAGAAAATACAATAAAATGTATGTTTGTGGATGAAAAAGTGGACTGGCGTTTGCATGTGATAAAAGCATGATGATGAGAACAGAGCAGTCATGTTTTAAGGGATTACGAGGATCAATGGTGTTTCTTCGCTTCAAGCCCTTTCTCTCACCACCAGAAATTGCAATTCTGAAATTTTAGGTATACTTTTCTGTAATTTAAGTTAAAAGGTGAAAAAGGAAGTATTTTAAAATCATTCTGTTCTGCTCATGTTCTCTGTTCTTCTGCATGGAGACAGAGGGCTTTTAAGTTTGCCAGTACATGAAAGTGCACACAAGGCTGTGCATCCACTGCATCGCCCTTTAGACTTTCACCATTCTCCCTTGTCATCATTAGTTATAGTCTCGTTCCCTTCCTTCTCTCTCAGTCATCATGTCTGCCATCCAGGTTGCTCATCCTCTCCTTTTTGTTCCCTGACATTCCTCTCGGCCCTTTTCTCCAGTGCTTGTTTCCACCCCAGCTCTCCCTGAGGACACTCAGGGACTTTTCCCTGGGTGCGGTCCCTGGGGATCACAGCCTGGGCTTCCACCCTGATATCCAGCCCTCTTGTTCAGAGCCCCCCACTCTGCCTTTAACACTCTGAAGCTTCCTCACAACCTGTCTTCGGTGCTGTGGAAAATGCACTGTTGACAGTTCTGGGAAAGTTGTTTCCCTCTCCCTTTGCAGAGAAAAGCTGTAAGGTGGCAACTCTATAAGCATGCACGTGGCTCAGCCAGACCATCTCAGCCCGTATCCCTGTAGGACAAGACAGGGTACAGCCAAGGCCAGCAGCAGGAGAGACATCTGGGCGAAGCTCAGTGTAGCATCTCCTGCTCCGCTCCAGCATTATCATCCTTCTCTGATCCTGCATGCACTGTTTATCAGTTAAGTGGCACATAAATAATGGACATACGCAGTCTTGTTCATGGACCCCATTAGTTGTGTGTGACACTTGTATTTTTTTTTTCCCAGATAGCATGACGCTTTTCGTTGCCTCATCCTTTTGCCTAATCAGCATGTTATTTGGGGTAAAAGTGCAGTATTTCTGGATTAGCGATTGTTACTGGAAATCTATGGTGTTTGATTGCAGTCTTGATCCAAGTGGGAAAGAGATACCTAAAACTGTAGCCTGCAAACTCTCCCTGGCAAAGCAATGAGTTCTTTCCTGCACACATGGCCTCTGCTCTGCTGGGGAAGTAGGGGATGATGACTGAAGGACATGGGATGTCTTCTGTCTGGCCCTGAATGACTCATCCTTTTTCAAATGCACCAGGAGACAGTCACTAGGCTGACACCTCCACTTGAGTTCCCAACAGGCAGAAGTTCACTTTGCATCCTTGTTCGCAGCATAAGAAGCCTGTACATTTATTTCTAGATTTGAGAGTGTGTACCTTTCCCTTACAGCACTGGATTTTTCATTTTTCTTTGTGTTTTGGTTCAGTGTTAGTCACTTCTCACCTCTGCAAAATGGGATAGCAAAGCTGACCCATAAAGCCCTGCTAGGAGCTGCAAGCTGAGTTGTACTTAGTTCTAACACCCAAATAGAAACAAGCAAGCCTGACAATCCATCAGGCAAAAAGAAGGAAAAAAGAAATATTTTGCCAAATTCAAATTAGAAGGCTTGAATGGTTTTCTCTCTTGCAACAAGACTTCTTACTTTAAGGTTTTCCAGGCAGTCATGTTGGGAGAACAGTGGAGATCATGACTTGCCTCACGACATGCAAGTTACCACCTAGTTGAAGTTCACTCTGTGTGAAGCTAAACCAGATGAACGCTTAAGGATGACATTGGGGCATATTTTTCAGTTGCATCATCTCTCTGGGTAGATGCTAACTAGTCAGGACCTAACTATAGCAAGCGAAGTCGCTCATATGGAGGTTTTGAGTGTCACGTAGTCATTAGGTCAGATTAATTATCCATAACTGTACCTCCAGGCACTTGACAGTAGATTTCCTTACAGTTACTAACACATCAGCTGCAGTCTGGTAGTTTGAACACAGTTATTGAATAAGTCCCAGCTAACCTGAAAATACATATTTGACACTGTGACTTAAAACCCATCCTGGACCTCCCTTGGCTCAGGAAGTCTCTGGGTCGCAGGCTTATCTGGAAGCCGAGGGGAGAAATGTTGCTGTATGTTTGCTTTCTTCTTATGCCCATCCAGAGGGATCTGCTAGGGAGGACAAGGTGGTTAGACTTAGTCAGTCTCAGGTCTGACCTGAATAGTTGGTGGCTTTTAAATTATTCAGTGGAAACTGACTGCCAAATTCTGAAAGACTGTAAAGGAAAAAAAACCAACACAAAAACCCCACAAACTCACAGTGATGCCATCCCTCTCTCCCAAAACAAAATTGACCAAACTGAGTCAAACTTCATACTCAACCTCCATCAAAATGCCACAGCAATGTTTTTGGGATTAGGAACATAAACCTGACAGTGGTGTCTCAGGCAGAGCTTTGTGCTCCCGTGCACAGGACTGCTGTAGTTGGGCAGATTATTTCATTCTTTCCAAGCAGAGCCACTCCAGTGCTGAGGAAATGATCTGTTGGAGGCGTGTGTGTTAAAGAGCTGACTTTCATAGATATATTGTGCCGTCTCTGCCTTTTGTTTTCAAAAGGGGTGTGAAATAACCTGCTCTTTAGATAACAATTTACCAGCTGGATCGCTGCCTGTACAGCGAATCTTAACGTTCACTCTGCTGCAGACCAAATCAGGTTTTATGGTCACAGGGGAGCTGTGCTCTGACCTCAGTTTTGTTTCTACTGTAAACAGTAGCCGAATGAGTTTATTTGGCACCATAATGTTCTCAAACTCCAAGAGAATAAATACGTGTGTGCTCTTTGCCTTTAGGTTTTACTGGTGCCAACTCAGACATGTGCCTCCATATTTGATTTGCTGGACGATGGATGAGGTGCTGATACACATTATGGGTTATTTCTCGCAGTCGTGGCAGGTCTTTTTAAGCTTGCTGAGATGGGGAGAGTCCTCTGAAGGTGTGTGATTTGATGCACTGCTCGTTCAGATGTCAAGCCCTTGAAACCACAGAGTAATGATAAGCAGATGGAGCATGTGGAAACAGCTGTTAAAATTTTTTCTTCTCTAAACAGGATATCATGCTAGTTTTTTTTAGAAAAATAAAATCACATAATGTTTGAGAATTTTTTTTTTTCTCTGACCAGAATCCTAACTCTTGAGAAGTGTATTTTGGCTGTACGTTCTATTCTCATACTTTACCCCAGATGTCACAGCTTTTTTCACAGCAGAAAACTGGATTGGTATTTTCATATTCTCCTTTGCCTGATGTGAAGAACCTGCTGATGGAGCTAGAGACGCCCACCAGTGACACCCAGTAGAGCTGTGCATTGCTTGTCCTCACCTGGCTGGTCACTTGCTCTGCAGGTTGAAAGATGGGGCTTGAAGGGCAGCTCGCACCAAGTGGTGGCTCCAGCCAGTGTTTCAAGGGCTGAATTTTTGCTTTTGTTTCCCTGAACAGAAAGCATGGGTTAAGTTTCAGCTACCCTGGAGTTTCTGTCTTCTAGGAGAAACTTCAGAGCATGGTTAGAAGGTGTTCCCCAAGTGTTTTTTATGGAGAGCTGCTTTTCTTTATACATGGGGTGGTTAGAGCAGAGATCAAACCATACCAAGTTCACTTGAAATTCGATGCCTTCGTGGTCCATAGGTGCAGCAAGTTGGTTACATCTAGAGAACTTCTTTGGAATTCTTTTGGGAGCTCATGTTTTACAGTTTATGCATCAATGACTCGTAATTCAAGGAAAGAAATGTAAAATTACCTCGAGGTCAGGACCTAATTTATAGTCCAAAAGCTGGTGCCCATAAGTATTAAATATTATTTTGCCTCATATTAAATACTACTGAAGCCACTAGACATGGTCAGGAAGCACTTTTACTGGAAGTCTGTGCGATTTAGCTGAAGGCACTGTGGAGGACTTGGACCTCTCTCCTGTCATTTCAGCACAAGATCCCACTTTTGTTTAAAGCACAACTCTTCCAGTCTGCAGTGATCTTGGAAATTATTTTAACAATTCATGTCTCTTTTTTTCTTTGTTTGTAACCGATTTTGGGAATCTGGATGGATAGCATGGTAATAAACCCCTTTTCCTTTAGTCCTGTGAAGTCTTAGACCGTTATCCTTGTTAAATTAGCCTGTTTCATTGCCTGCTTACTTTTGGAGTCTTTGTCTGGCTATGTCAGACCAATGGTTATTGGAAGCAGAGGTGAAGAGGGCTGGAGCTGAAGCCTTTGAGGGTCTCTTTATGATGCTGAGAAGTGACCCTTTTTTATATATCTGGAATCCAAATTATCTTTACTTGAATTAATACTCGGTGTTCCGTGGAAGCAAGGAATTGAACATGAAAAAAACCAAGTATGTTTGTGCATCATTTTGAAAGTGCTTGTACTAGCATGAAGGATATCGTATATTTTGGCTGTGTTTCAGAAAAAAAGGAAACTGTTTTTGTCTGTAACTTCATACATAAAGTTTTTATTTTTATCCCTCAAATTATAAACTGCGTTTGAGAAGCATAAACAAAATGAGATGGAATGTAACACAGACAGAACTGCAAGCAGTGGTGGTTACAACAGAGGTAATTGTTCTGCTTAAATTATATCAATGAACCTTTCTGTGCTCTCAGTCCACATGTGGGAGTGAGAAGTGAGAGGTGGGGGTGAAGGGCTTGGGGACGAAAGGAAGAGCGGTT
>NW_009692799.1:88923-98575 GCF_000703405.1 Apaloderma vittatum
CTGACCTGAACTTTTAATTACCTGTTGCAATTTAAATCTGTCTTCATCAGAGAAAAAAAATAAATGTATTTTTAGTGGCATTCGGTACAGTTCGTTTTCTTCTGCTGCCCATTTCATGCATTTTAACCCTTGAGGAGCCAGGAGGCATCACGCAGAATGTGAAGTGCCGTGAAAGAAACCACTGGCGCTGCTGCGCTGGGCTGGCTGGCTGGCTAGGGCTGTCTCAGGAAATTCCAAATGAGTATAAATAAATGCTCTGTAGCAACCTCTGGGCTCCCTGCCTGCTGATGTGTCAGGAATACGCACTCCCTGTAAGGCAAAGGAAAGTGTGCTTCAGACCTAATTTCCTGAAAAACTAAAGGCAGCAACGTCGCAGGGTTTGCTTCTGGGAGGATCGGTGAGTGAGGCGCTTGAACGGGGTCGGGGGAGAGGTGAGATTCGAGTGGCTGGCTCTGCTAGGTGAAGAGAGGGACGGGGGGCACCCTGGGGCAGCACAGCTGAAATCAGCCCTTGATCTTCTTATAGGATTAGAAGCTGGGATGGGTTTGGTTTTTCTTCATTTTTTAACAGTGCCCTAGTTAGCTGTGTTGTCTCTCTCAAGTGCTGCCGTCTGAAGGGACTTTGCGGCTGGGGTTTCACACAGCCCTGTGAGCCTCTTTGTTTTTGTTGTTACACACAGAGTAGTTTGTTTCCTCAACAAGCGCAGGTTTTGTAGTGGGAGATCAGTGTTGTGGATGCTCAGGTGAAAGCAGCCCTGCACCTATTTACTGTAAGGCATCATTTCAACAATAGAAATGTAGCTGTTGCCCTCAAAGTTGCTAATTTTAAATATTTTTCATAGACTTTCAATTATAAGCCACTGTTTTTTACCTACTTAGAATGTGCATAAAGAATTAATTCTAATAATGACCTTTTCAGGATTTGCTCTGATGACTACTTTTTTAACTTTTTGGAGAAAATCAGTTCATTGGTCTGAACTATTTTAAGTGCAAAGAAAAAGCTTTCAATGTTTTTGGAAAATGCAGATTGCTTATGGTTTTGAAGTTTAGAAGGCAACACACATCTTATCTCACAGCAGAATCAGTACTAGATTAATATAAAAAAGGTAGGAGGGAACAATTCCCGGTATTTGAAATATACTGATGACGCAGTATAAACCATATATTCCGTTTGGAGGTAAGCATGTGACAAATTAATGTCCTTCCAGGACTCATAAATACAAATATTTTAGAACTATTCTTGCAGAATAGTTCTTCCATTTTTCTACCCTGTGCACAGCTGTAAGACCAAACTGAAACTGTAAATCAGTTTTAATATTCCATGGCAGGTTTATATCCCAGGAGTCCAGGTTCTTTCCTGATGGTTACTCCTGTTACAATAGCCCTATGTATCTGTGCTCCACTTCTCACCTCTTTGGAGATTTACAGGCACAGAAGGGTAATGACATTATAAAGCTAAATATTTTGTCTCAGTGATTCAGTTGCTCTTGGCTAGGAAGCAAACATAGCCTTCTTTGCGTGGGCTTCAGCAGGTAACAGTGATGCACTGTTGTGCTAAAAGATGTTTTCAGGCAAACACCTGGCTTGCATCCATGACTCCTTTGGACCCCATGGGGAGCAGGGAGATGATCTGGATGAGAAAGGAAGAGAAGTGTTTGGAGAGTTGCTACTGTTCTGTTTTGCCAAGCCTTCTTTTGGGGTTTTGTGAAGTCCATCCCACTATGTGGGTGCAAGCCTTGGTCTTTGTAATTATTTTTTCCTTTGTCGTTTTCCTTGTGACAATGAAGTGGTGTAAAGCAACAGGAGTTGATGTACCATTGAAAGAGTGGGGCAGGCATGCCACATTTTCAGGGGTTGGCAAGGGAGGGGTTTCTCCTGTGCAGCAGAGGACAGCAAAGTGCGTCACCAACACTAGAACCCAGTCTCACGTTCATCAGCATCACTGGCTGAAATATTAGCCCAGATCTATTGGGACAAATTTTTGGAAAGGAGGCCTATGGTGGTCTGTAGCTGAGCTGCTCTCCTCCTACTGGGCTCAATAAATCGCATCATATGCCTTTGTCCCAGGCTGTGAGGAGCTTGTGGTCAGTATCTACTCTTTGCCTTAACTTACATTATCTTGCCAAGCCCAAGTTAGTCTGATTTGGAAAGTATCTTTAAATTGAATGCTTTTAATTTGTCGTAAATATGTGCTTTTAATGTGTCGTAAAATGTGCCGTAAATGTGTGCACACAGTCACAGTTAGAAACTGAGTAAAATAAATGCTTTAGGGAATGATGAAGGGCAGTTCTCAAGTAGACAAATACTGCAAGATGAAAAAAAATGCACATGGAATCAGGTGCTTGGAAAGAATAAATTCATACTGTTTCATCTGGTTCTCCGACGTAAGTAAGTAGGACCGAGATGCCCTCTATTTCAAGCACAAAAGGGAAGGATAACTGTTAACACCTTGTTACTCTTCCCAGTGATACCTGAGAGAGCAGCGAGGAAATGGGCATGTTTCAGGGGAGGGCACTTACTGTGCCTGACCCAAGTAAGCCCCGTTCACCAGTTCAGTCGTTTGCTTTCAGTGTAAGGCAAACTTCTCCTTCTTCGGTTACACTTCTTGACAGGGCACAGTGTGCTGGCGGGGGATGATTTGGGAGATGCAGCAGTGCAATGCAACTAAGGCTGCCACTTGCTTCTGACTTGGCTAATGGGCAACCTGCTGGTCACCACTCAGAGCCACAGTGCACCCACAGGCTGATTTCTCACAAAATCACGGAATGTCAGGGGTTGGAAGAGACCTCAAAAGATCATCTAGTCCAGCCCCCCTGCCAGAGCAGGATCACCTACAGTAGGTCACACAGGAACGTGTCCAGACAGGTTTTGAATGTCTCCAGAGAAGGAGACTCCACAACCTCCCTGGGCAGCCTGAGCCAGGGCTCTGGCACCCTCCCAGGGAAAAAGTTTTTTCTAGTATTGTTATGGAACCTCCTATGATCCAGCTTGTACCCATTGCCCCTTGTCCTGTCATTGGACATCACTGAAAAGAGCCTGGCTCTGTCCTCCTGACACTCCCCCTTGACATATCTATAAACATTTATGAGGTCACCCCTCAGCCTCCTCTTCTCCAAGCTAAAGAGACCCAGCTCCTTCAGCCTTTCCTCACAAGGGAGATGTTCCACGGCAATTTTCCCAAGTGGCCACTGGTTTTAGAGCAGTTTTTACCCAGAGCTGGCAGCACCGTTTATCACAGCAGCAGCCCCCAGCATGGTTTCCGCTCTGCTGTTCTTTGCTGCCAGTGTGGCAGTTAGCAGGATAAGCTAACGACTGTATCCCTTCCCACCCATGCCTTGCTTCCTGGTAGCCCTAATTCTGATTCCGCTGGGACCTGTGAGTCAGAAGCTGAGATGCAGGCAAAACAGACTAGCCTCTGAGTTTTGAGTTTCTGTGGTTAGTGGCCTTGAGGTGGTGCACATACAAGATGTCCCACCACAGAACTGCCAGGTCTAGTGCTATTCCCAGAAAGTGAGAGCAGCAGAAAGGGAGATTTATTATCAGCCTCAGATAAGGGAGTTGTCAAGAATATAATGCAGATTTTTGTGACTTTTGATAAGGCGGCATATTTCACTAACTCTCGGGACTTTTGTCCTTTTTTATTTTACACCAGTAACGGTTTTCTCATAAACAAGATTAACCCTTTATTCAATATTAAGTAATTTGCATGACATTCCTATAGTCTGTATTTTATTCATCTTAAATGAACTTTGTTTGATTTGCAAGTTTTCAGTTCAGAGATTCTAGAAGCTTGAGACATTAAAAAGATAGTTAGGAGGTGCATCTTTTGAAACATGGTTCTCACTTTCAGCTCTCAGAAATAATTTTTAGTTGTGATTATGTGATGTTCAGATAGAAACTCTGTGGCTCTTTTTTTTTACCACATGAAAGAAAACGTTTAATGGTGTAAAAACTGCCTCTTAACAGCAAAAAGGGGGTTTTGGTGGATGAAAAACTGAATATGAGCCAGCAATGTGTGCTCAAAGCCCAGAAAGGCAATTGCACCCTGGGCTGCATGGAAGCAGTGTGGCCAGCAGGTCGAGGGAGGTGATTCAGCCCCTCCACTCCACTCTGGTGGGACCTCACCTGCAGTGCTGTGTTTAGCTCTAGGGTCCCCAGCATAACAAGGACATAGATCTGTTGGAGCGAGTCCAGAGGAGGGGCATGAAGATGACCAGGGGGTTGGATCACCTCCCTCACAAGGACAGGCTGTAAGAGTTGGGGCTGTTCAGCCTGGAGAAGGCTCAAGGGACACCCTGTAGTGGCCATCCAGTACCTGAAGGGGGCTACAGGAAAGAAAGGGAGGGACTCTATCAGGGAAAGTAGTGATAGCACAAGGAGTAACGGTTTCAAACGGAAAGAGAGTAGATTTAGATTAGGCACTAAGAAGAAATTCTTCACTGTGAGGGTGGTGAGACACTGGAACAGGGTGCCCAGAGAAGTTGTGGATGCCTCCTCCCTGGAAGTGTTCAAGGCCAGGTCAGATGAGGCTCTGAGCAACCTGGTGTAGTGAGAGATGTCCCTGCCCATGGCAGGGGGGGGTTGGAACTAGGTGACCTTTAAGGTCCTTTCCAACCCAACCCATTCTACCATTCTGTGATTTACTACATATATATGCCTTTAGGTATATGTAGAAGACTGATGGGCATTCTTTGCATTTCCTATGTGATACTAAAATGCTCTGGTTTTTGTAGCTGTGAACACTAGTCAGCATGTAGTTAGCAAATATGTAACAAAGGGAGAATAATAAGAAAAGCCAGAGTCTCTTCTACAAGGTTAAGAAATGATTCTTTGGGTTTGGAGTTGACCCTCGAGAAGGAGATGACAGTGGGATATCCGGACTAGTGCACCCATCTGATCACCAGTACCATGGTGATAGCTGGCTCACCATTTTTGCCATGATGTTAAAGAATTAAATATTTTTGTTATAATGATAATCCTAGTACAATGCCAAGCAACTAAGATTTTTCTGGATCAGAGGAACGTTTTCACTGTGCATTGATGAAGTCAATGGAAAAGCCCAGTTAAGTCAATGGAGAGACTTCTGATGCTTTTAATAGCATTGGCATTGTGGCTGTGATTGTTTTGAGTTTTTCTCCTATTGTTGTGATGGTCCTACTTCTTCTAGAAGCATGGTATGAAGACGGCAGATGCATTCTTAAAATGCATTCTTTTACCATTGTAGTGTGGTAAATGTGGCATTGTAGCACAGTGCCCTAATGTTTGTGTTTACAG
Source organism: Apaloderma vittatum (assembly GCF_000703405.1). Lineage (NCBI taxonomy): Eukaryota > Metazoa > Chordata > Aves > Trogoniformes > Trogonidae > Apaloderma > Apaloderma vittatum. The sequence goes on from NW_009692799.1 coordinate 94,197, forward strand.
TATAAGCAAAACACAGCAGCCATCTGAACCATCTTTCTTCAACATTGCTACTGCTTGTGTTCATTGACTTAACGTTGTGTCCTTAATTCACTTCTGTGAGGTTTGCCTGTACAAATACCTGAGCTGGAGCATCTACATCTTGAAATAAAAACCTGTTTATTACAGAGTGTTATAGCTTCAGCTCTTCATTATTATGATCAGGGGAAGCTGCTATTCCCCATTTTTCGATTACGACCTCCAACCCAAAGCACTGACTATTTAGATGTCAGATTTAAAAGTCAATACACCTCAGCTGGTGTATTGACACATACATTTTGAAAAGTAATCTAAAAATCTTATGAAAACATGTTACCATTTTTATGCTCCTTGTTTTTCTTTAAGTTTGCAGCAAACATTTTACACTGGAGATTTATTTCTTCAGTAGAAGGTGCAGTAAATGGAATTCCTCTCTAGCAGGAGAAATCCTCCGCAACTGTTACTGTAGGGTTGGTAGCAGCATCTGTCATCCCTCTTTTCGCGTGGTTGTTTTAGTTTGGACTGTAGTATCCCATACCCAACAGCCTCAAGAGTTAAATCCAAGGCATAGCTGTAGCTGAGTAGTAGCAAAATAGATTACCTTTCTTACCAGACAGTATTTATTGGCTGTTTCTCCATAGCAGAAAAAGAGAGGAAGGTGTCATCAGCCACGTCTACGCTACAGTGTGGTGTGCAGGGCAGTTGTGCCACTGCTTGTAGAACCTGAGCTGGGTCATCCCAGCACTCCAGCCTCAAGGGATGACCGAGGCCAGTGCTCAGGTATCATCCTGAGCAGCTTCATGGCTTGACTCTGCTGTGTCCTGGTGGCTCTCCTGCTTTTGGGAGATGGGCAGCCACCTGGAAGCAGTCTGCGCTCCACATCTGCGGTATGTTTTGCGCTTTGACTGCAAGGGGAAAAAAAATATAGCACTCGATAATGCTGCTCTGTCTGGCGAAGTACAGAAACAACATTGGGTAACTTTCCCACTCTCAGTTCTTGAAATAAAATAAAATAAAAAAACCAAAACAATATCTGATAGGTTGATAGCTTGGGTTTGGAGCCTTTTCCCTCCACTTTTGAAAATACTGGAAAGCTAGGCTGAATTGTTGGGGAGCTAGTAATTTCATGGTATGTTTCTTATATTGCTAGCCAAAATAAAGCTGTGCTGCAAGGCTAAGGTCTATTTTCCAAGTGGTTTTGTTGTTGATGGTGTTGTTTTTGTTAACTTCCATTCAAATCCCAACACCTGAAGAAGAGAAGGAAAGAAGAATTGTTAATTATTCCATTCTGCTGCTTCTTTTTGAACAAGTGCTCCGCCTCACATGTTTTGGTTCTTTTCAGAAGGTGAGGCTGATCCTCATTTACATAAGCAGAACAACAGAAAGAGAGAAGAACAGAAGTAGTACTGGGGGTAGGAGGAGAAGGGGAAAAGCATAAATTTCTTCTTTGTTGCAGTAAAAAATCAGAAAGTCCGGACATTTTTTTTTATCCCTTCTTTTCCTGCCCCAAATAAGATTTCAAACTGAATTTGAGCATATAAAAATACTGATTCGACTCCATTTACACCAGTTATTGCCTCTGTATTTTTTCTCTGCAGCATTCTTTATGAATCGTCTTATGCCATAACTCTAGAAGGAGACTCTGTTATTCATAACAATATTTAAATGGAAAGGACTTATTCAATAGCAGTCAGATCCAAGATAAAAATGCCTTAGAGTAGATATCATAACCAGAGATGGGGAGAGATGGTTTTAGATGTGATGTCTGTATTTTTCAAGGCCCCTTAGACTTTTAGCTTCAGAATTACATCTTGTCTTTGCTCTTCCTGGATCCTCCAAGGCAGCTCTACAATAAAGTTTTCATAGCTTGCAGAACCAAAACTCTATTCCTGCCCACATTTTCACGGCTTTTCTCTCCCTCAGAAGTCTTCAAGCACATGAACTAAATGCTCTGGTTTTTTTCCAGTTCTCCTGGTCTGGGAGCAGACATGATTAGTGTGGACTCGGTAGGGCTGACTCAGTATCTTAATATACTGATGTTCTTGTGTAGTGCATTGGATATGATGTAATTTAACAGAAGTTGGCAAGACTGGAATGTTTGGACAGAGCCGGTCCCAGCAGTGTAGGAGGTGAGAATTGGAAGAGTGCATTTTTATAATGCTGCTTGTGTCCTGCCTGTGGTGATCCTGCAGCAGGGAGGGGGAAATGAAGTCTTTGCAGACTTGTAGAGAAATGCATTAATAATGTCAGTACCACAACAGGCTCCTGTGGCTTCACAAAGTGTTTTTACTTCACAGGTACTGGCCCAAAAGCATGATCTGTTTGTCTCTCATTGCATTTAAACACATTTTACAAGAGAACAGGAATGTCTGCAGCACTTTCACAGACAAAAGTACATGTGTTTGTGCCTCTGCATGTTGTTTCACAGTAACACAGTGACACACTTAGTATTTGCCTGAGCTACTATAGAGACTGGGGAATAGTTCTTCTAATTTTAGCAAGGCTTATGATCAGCTGGCTGAAGATGAGACAAGATACCTAAAAAGAGTGTTTGTACTGCCTGGTATTTGCTGCAGTATTTCTGTGTATGTTGGGGTGAATGGGGTAGGAATCTTTTGCTCACTTGAGGTCTCTGGACATGAAGACTTACCTTTCTGGCTGAAGGTACAGCATCATCTGAGGTTAATCTGAAGTGTCTGTTGTGTAGCACTTGTTATTCACCCACCTGAGCTAGAAAGTACTAGGGCATCCATGGTTCCTCCAGGACCTAAGGGCTGAAACGAAGAAGGGCCGCACTCTTATCAGGTGTTTATTCATTTCCTCTTAATTAAGGTGTTTTTTTCTTTTGGAACCAACAAACCCATTTTTATTGCTTGAAAACAGTCATCCATTTGGTTTTGTCCATGCTTAACAGGTACACCCATTCTGGCCCTTTCTCTGAGACAGCAAAATGCACCAAGGCTTGGCACAGCTCCTGCACGCTCTTACGTTGTGGTGTTGTCAGTAGATTACACCTCTGATCCTTGTTTGTCTTAGTGTATCAAGAAACATCTCCAGAGACCAATCCATAATGCTGGAACTGTGTTGTGGAGTGCTCACTGTGTTGTTTTAAGGAGAAGAGATAAGCAGTCAACTCCACAGTCTCATGCTTGTGGAGGAGCAGATAGGAACTGTGTCCTTCCTAATAGCGCTGCCAGCTTAAGCTGGGGACCAAAGGGATTTCGTTGTGAAGACGCTGAGCTGCCTACAGGTTTGATGGAGAAGTTTAGTGTGGAGTTTAGTGTCAGTGTCATTATGTTTTTATTATTTTTATTTTATATTTTTGAGCAATCTTAGTACCATTCCATGAAGAAGAAAAAAATATATCAGAGATTCCAGTTTGGCTCTTAGAACTTAACATGAGATTTGCATGTCTTTTTAGAGGTTTTATGAATATCTTTCGAGATGCATTAATTCTTAGGTTCTAGGCCTTCCAAAGAAAGAGTCTGTTCCTCCCTCCCCAATTGCAGCACTTAGCATTGTTCCCAAGGATAGCTTAGAGGAGCTGCCTGACTTCACTGGTTTAGTGATGGGAGAGTCAGAGATCTTGCTGGCTAGGAAGGCAAGGACCCAGACAAGCAGAGCAAAGAAATGTGAAAAATGGGAGAACACATAAAATTAATGGAGCTTGAATTTACATGGGCTGAACCACGCCCAAGATGAGGGGCGAGAGTATAACCAGATTTTGAGTTAAAATTGGTGGAACGAGAAAATGGCTATAAGTAGAGAGAATGGGTGAGAAATCCAAAGGGTGGGAAGAAGGCAGAAAGAGATCAGAAGGCTACAGGGGATGAGGGCCAGTGTGACAGTGTGGGCAAACCTAGGGTGCAGGCAGGAAGCAAGGGTGACCAACCCAGAGTGATGAGCTGTGGGGTGTGGAAAGGAGAGTTGTCTGTCTGCAGGGAACAGAGCCAGGATGAGAATCTGGGAACAGAGCACTGATTTTGTGGAGGAAGAGGAGTAATTCAGAGAGTATGCTTTGTCTTGTTCTCTCCCTCTCAGTGGGAGTCCTGGAGACTTTTTTGCAGTCTGACATTGAGGGAGTCCTGCTGGAAGGAGCTGTGTGTGTGCTTATGTGTTTAAAGTGTGCACCCATACATGTATTTTTGTTTCCACTGTGGTATTTAGATGGCTATTTTGGGTGCATCTATAAGTAAATACCACAGCAGACAGAAATTCTGGCCTTTCAGCAGAAACATGTGGTCTGAGGGGTTGTTTGTGTCTGCTGAGCAGTCTGTCCACACCGCAGGACAGAGATACCAATGGGCTCAGGTCAGCCCTGCTGCTCTGACTCCAACGAGTGCCTGCCTGTGTCTGTCTCCATC
>NW_009692799.1:98626-98998 GCF_000703405.1 Apaloderma vittatum
GTTTCCGGCGGGGGGTGCCCAGTGTTAGCCACAAGCATAAAAGATCACCAGGAAAGCAGTTAAGACTGTCTGTAAACAAAGCTTTATTCTTAAGTATGCCATGGAAACTGGAAAAACAGGAGCTTTTTTTTCCTTTTCTTTTTTTTTTGCGTTCTCCTCAACGTTTTCAGTACATTAAGTCACTTCCTTAAGTTGCAGTAAGTCAAGTTTGTATTTTTTTTTCCCCTTCTTTTTTCTTATTTCTTCCTTCTCCCCCCCCACAGCCTCTCCCGAAGGCTCATATTCCTTTAAGAGGACGCGGCTTCTAAACCTCTCTTAAAAACGAAAACAAGAGAGCTAAATTCGTTCCCGGCCGGGGGCAGCCTCCCCGCT
>NW_009692800.1:0-1262 GCF_000703405.1 Apaloderma vittatum
TTTTTTTTTTTTCTAACACCAGCAGCTCATGCTGGGAGGGAGCACCTCTGACCTAATGTGTCCTCAGGATTACCGTTGCTCTATGTACCGTGAGCTAGACCAAAACTGTACTTTTTATAATTTGGCTCAGCAATGCTGAGAAGTTCATCAGCTGTAGATCACAAAACACAAAGTTCCTCTTTATTCATCTCCAGATGCTCTGCCTGCACGGACAGACTAAATGTAGGATAGTAATGACATGTGTATTTTTGCTACTTAAAAGTGCTTGTGATCCTTACTAACCCTTGAAACACTAAGGGTTGTTTAAAATACGAATATTTATAGTATGTAATAGAATACAGAATATTTATAGTACTTAAGTTGTGGGTGATTTTTAGTTGCCTGTGTCAGATGTAAAGTTGTTCTGTACTTCTATTTTACAGTTTCATTTTTTAAGTGATGATTGCCGATCACCTACTGCTGCTGACAGCTGAGGCTTCACAAAAAAATAAAATAAAATTAACAAATGACCCAAAATACTCCCAAAGTAAGCATGGTGAAATTTGTGATAAAATCACCATAAAGAATTCAGCACATGACCTTTAATTGTTCATGCCCTGCACCGTGTTTGCTGTCCTGGTTCAAGCTAAACAGAACAAATTCTGTTCAGTGATTTTACTTTCCGTCTCGGTCTCTTTCAAGAGCCTGCAGGTGCTGAAGTCAGCAGTGTGTGTTTCTGCAGACAGAGCCTGCTGCTGGCAGCCATAATGCGTGATGTTCACAGTTACTGCCAGGGATTGGGATGCTGAAAAGTTCTTGCTTGGTATTATTTCCTTAACAGTAATTGTTTTATTAAAGCTGGTTTAGTTCTCTTTTCCAATCTATGAATCTCTCTGCCTTGGGAGGGAGAGGGGTGACAGAGTGTCTGCGGGCTGGCCCAGCCCCAACACCCAACAGCGGCCATTTCTGCTCGGCCTCCTTTAGGGGCGTCAGTAATGGAAAGGAAGAATCATAAACTTTAAAAACTGCCCACCGTGTGACTATTCCTAGGGAAACATGAAATGGAGTAGTCTTAACGCCTCACTGAAGCGGCACCCACCTTCCAGGGCACAGAAAGGTTTCAGAGACAAAGAATCTGGCTGCAGGAGAAGAGGCTGAGGAGAAGCTGGGAAATCCAGGTGCTGCTGAGCCCCCTGATGGAGAACAGAGCTGGAGTCTCAGCCCTGAAGCCCTGCAGCACATCCCCCTGGCGGCACCTCGCCTCCTCTCTGCCCTCAGGCAGG
>NW_009692801.1:0-10078 GCF_000703405.1 Apaloderma vittatum
TTCTCTTCTCCAGGCTGAACAACCCCAACAAATTCAATAATAATTTATAATATATTGTAATTAATAATGCTGCATTTACTATGAGTAACAGTATATCACACTGTGCAAAAGGTCAGGATGATGAGTTCTGTCAAATAGCCTTCATTGAGAAGCCCCCAGACATGTTCAGCTGGAAGGAATGGTGCTAGCTTTACTCTGCTAGGATGACTTGAATCTACATAAATCAAGAGATTCCTGATTTCTAGATCTATATTTATGAGAAATAGAAGGCCACACCCTTTTCAGAAGTGCTCTACTGATTTTTTAGGCATCTAAATTAAAAGGCTATGTCCTATGGTCACTATAATCTGATTTCCATTATTCATGAAGCTTGTAGTATAGTGTAAGATGAAAGAGAGCCTTTGTCTTCCCTGTTCTGGACTTTTGCATACTGTAACAATAGTTCAAGAGAGTTCATAAGATGTGATGATCTGCTGCAGTACCTCGTGAACTTGCAGTCAGCCCTAAATCAGTATTTTCATTCCTCTGATTTACCCTCTCCACCTTCCCTTAGCATCCCCTTGACAAGAAATGCTGAATTAAGAACTGGTACTAGGATTGCTTGATTCACAATATATTTGCATGTGTGATGATGCACATGTTCTTCTGGATCAGGCATCTACTGCAATATCAGAAAGAGAAAATGGCTCTTGAGTTTGCTGCCAAAAATTGCATTATTTTGAATCACTGATTGCTGGAGTGTTCTTAAAATTAGAGGCAGACAAATTTCTTTTTTCTTTTTCTTTTTCTTTACACATTTGCATGTTTGCCTCAGCCTTATTGGTGGTTCTGTGTTAAAGTGTGTTAAAGTACAACTCAAAACTATTATATCCAACAAAAACTAAGGACACCAACAGTCCTTTTAACAGAGCAATCACATAAAATTGGAAGAATGCCAACATACAAATTAAGCTTCCAAATAAGACCTGTATTTAGGGCATCATCAGCACACACTGAAGGCACTGGAACATGTCAGTGACTTTAAAGGTTTTGCATCCAGATACTAGCTTTCTGTAAAAGAGTTCAAGTATACTTTCTGATGGAGAATCATTAATGTGCCCTTTGGTATTCCTGGTAATAACCTTAATCGTACTAAATTCCTTTAGTCTTACAGCTTTTACAGGAATACTACTGTAATTTAACAGTAATAGCAGATCCTTACTAGGAAGTATTACAAATTTCTTGCTTAGGTGATGTTATAATTAGCAATACCTTGCTGTGACAATTGCCACTGTAAAAGAAGTGCCATTTATAGATGGTATTACATATGCAGCATGTGCTCTATGCACATCCAAGCACTCTGCTGTGTGCTAAGTAACTGGAAAGGCAAGGGTGAATGATATACATCCAGAAAAACATTTAAAAGCACTTCAGATGTAATGCAAAATAACTTTTTCCACATACAAGGCTTCCAGTACTCTTACACATACTTAGGTCTTCTGGGTGCTGTTATGTATTGTCAGCCAACAAACTATAATTTTATGCTTGAGTGAACTGGTACAAGCCTAGCCTTCTTCTTCTTTGTACAGTCAACCTACAGTATGCTATAATAATGAAGTGAGAAGGGGAGGGAAAACAAAAAAAAATGAAGCAAAATAAAAACTTGTCACGTGATAATAATACTTATCAATAAACTCAGATCCTAAGATAATTTGAGCTGTAATTTGTTGAGTTCAATAAACTATGAGTCCATTTGCTTCACTATGCTTTAGATCAACTCCTTCAAGTTTTGTAATTTAGTTTCATAGGTACTGTAAGAGGCAGCTATGTAGGTAGAAGTACGCTGGAAGGTATTTTTTTAAAATGTAGCAATTTTTCTATGTCTATCTTTTGTCCAAGCCAAAACATGTGGGTCTTTGTCAATAGCTGTCTGGGTAGCATATGCAATTGATAAGCCTTGGAAACATTTCAGAAATACTAAAAAAAATAATTTGACTTTTAAAATAAGCTTTGGAGTTGTTTTGTACTGGAAAGATTAGAAAGTTATATTTCTTCTAAGAGCAATTTTATTTTAGAATTTTAGAACTCCTTGAAGGATGAGGACTATAGTTTCTAGCTATTGCAGATTTTAATGCATTTTAATATATTTTTATGTGAAAGAAACTGACATAGTTGCATAAAGATCCATGCATTTATGTTTGGGTCACTTGGGTCAGTGAAACAGTCTTTATATTAATTTCTGGCCCTTGTTATCAGAAATTGAGAGAATCCCTTGAACAGCAGAAACAAAAGGTACGCTATGTCAGATGAGCTAGGGCATTAAAAAGAAAAGATGTCCATTCTGTACTGAGTTGTCTAAATAAACTATAGGCCAGGTTCTGCCTTAGATGCCATGCTAAATTCTTACAAAAATCAATGACCATCAATGCAAAGAACAGAAAATAAAACCTGGCCCAGTATGGCTCTAATGGATGACAACAATAATGTGGTAATTACAAAACATCTTTTTAGGTTCTTTTGACTTAACTGTGAGTGTCTTCATATTAAAGCACTTGACCTTTTCTCAGATTGCAACAATAATGTCATGCTCAACTTCTCCATTCGTCCCATGCCTGGACTGTTTAACCATGTTTTCCTCACATGCCTCTCTATTTCTTCTTTTAAAGGCAAAAGCATGGCATGCTACCATGAACTCTTTAAAAATATTCAAGAAATTTGACATAATGGCTTTGCTACCAGTGAAGTAAAACTGTTGGCAAAAAAACTCCTCTTCCAGAATGACTTATTTTTTATATTATTTTATATAACTATAAAAAATGAAATTAGACTATGAAAAACATTCTGGTATTTCTATTGTCTTCCTTTGTCAGTTCCTTTTCTCCATAATTCTTTTTTGCTTTTTTTGTTGTTTTGTTTTAAACATATAAATAGATCTGTCTGCAAAGTTCTGAATCTTAGTGCCAGGATGAAAAAAATCTACAGAGTAAAAATTTCAAACTTTATCTCTTTTTGATTATATTTTGTGGAAAAAAATTCCTGCAGATGCATTCTTCCTTCAGGATCATGTTGTGGAAAGTGTGGGTTCAAAGATTTATCCTTTGCAATAAAAATATAAAGAAACTGCCATAAATAATCTTTACATATATCTTTGTAACAGAACGGTGAAAAAGGTTATATGTCAAATATTGTGAAGGAAACAGAGATTTTTCATAAAAGACTTTGCATTTAACTTTGTATTCATACTTGCTCTTTACCTAATTTTTAGCAATTTTTTTCTTGTAAAAATACCTGAACATGAATGAAATTTTCACAGAATTGACATGAGAGAAACTTTACAAATGAGATTGATTTTACTTCCATATACAGTCTGGAATTGTTTAAGAATTATTTGTCTAGTTTTTTTTCCTGTGAATGGAGAACAAACTGAGGTCACTTATTATTCTGTTTAATCATTAGCTATGTTTATTTATTAGGTTAATTTGCAGAGTTTGAACAATCTCCTTGGAAAGGGTTGGGAAACATCACCAAATAAGATATATTGATTATGTGAACTGTAAAAAGAATATGAGTTTTGCTAAATCATGTGTTTGAAAATGTGTTGTTGGAATGTTTTGAACCAAGTCCAATTGTTGCTAATGATAAAATATATTCCGGGGACCTTGTACTGCTCAATTTCGCACTATTTGAAAAAACCTTGTGATATAGTCAGCTCCTCTTGTCTCATGTTCATGTTATAATATCCCTTATTATTAATTTACTAAGATTTGTGCTTTCCTCTCAGCTTTTATTATGATATGCTTTTAACACCTGCAAAACAGATTCTTGTTTTCTATTGGCATGTCTATGCTATGATGCCTACGTAGACAATTCTACATCACTGTTTGTATGGTACCTGAATTTGCTTACATTGTATTATCTGATTCTTCTTTGATTCAAAGATTGTCTTTTCTCTGTTTGAAAACAGTCTAGCAAAATGAGGTTCTGGTCCAAAACTAGGGTGCTGTGTGCTATTTTACTGCTGTCACCAAAGTGATAAATAATATCAAATCAGAAAATTGGTAATTAAGAACAATTTAATTCTCCAGCAGGTAAAAGAAAATGGTGTGCATATGCATGCTTACAGCTTCTTGTCTTTTCCTTCTAAAGATGTCTATCTCTGATATGGGAGCAGCAAGTCATCCCATAAGAATTCAGCTAGAGACAACAAAATGCTGAATTTTTCTTTGATTGTCAGTTCACTCTGAAATGCATTTTTGCTTTTAGTAGCTTTTCCATTTTCTCACAGGCACAGAATAGTACTTATCTTACTTCATAGGCAGCCATTATGTCTGTGTTATCCACTTACAAAGCACATGATAGGTGCCCTGATAAGTTAAGGAGAATAAACTTTTGAAGTCTGCAAATAATGCAATTCCCTTTGGCTGATTGATTTCAGGTAAGTGCAAAGGACATAAACAACCTTTATTAAACTGAAAGGAATTAACCTGCATGACGGATAACTTCAGTGTGAGTAGAAACAGTTTTAGAAGTTGCTTTGTGGAGAATTGGCTCACTCTGTCCCAGGGTCCTGATTCTATTCAGTGTAACTGAATGTTAGTTCCTCAGACTAAAGAGAGATCTGTAAAGGAGAAAGCTCTCCTCCTACCACTCTGTTTGTGGCAGTGTACATGTGAGGCACTTGAAAAGCAGCGCTGTACAATGTAGCTACATAGCTGTTTGGTACCTTGGAAGCAGTATCAAGGATGCAGTAAGCCTGCCATTGCCACACGTGCCCACACTAGCCAGGTATCAACCACCACTGCATCTCTCCTGCTCCCTCACACCCCTCACGTGTGCCAGAGACAGACAGCATTAGTGCTCTTACTCCTATTGTTTACTACTGGAGGACCACATCACAAGCAATGTTATCCTCACCCCATTGCCAGGAAAAAAAAAAAAAAATTAGACTTGGCTGCAATTGGGCCCAAGGCCTGTGTCTTGCAATTTAACACTTACCATTCGAAGAGACTTAGAGTGCATTTGTTGTCTTTGTCCCTCTTCCTTCCCTTTCTTGCTTTCTTCTGTTGTAAACTTGCACACATTGCACACATTTTCCTATGTTTTTCTCAAGGCAAATTTCAGTGTATACTATTAAAGTACATATCCTACAACATAATGTAGGCTTCTACTTCTGAAGGTGAATGTTTATGGATGGAAACATCTAGCATATACATTATGCAACCTGTTTTTCCATCTTCAGTTTCAGGTATTTTTGCTCGTTTGTGTTCTAGTGTAGCAATCCCAAATCCTTCCTTATCCTCTCAATATACAGCATGAGAAGCCAGGAGAACAGTGCAGTCACATTCCTCTCTGATGCTACAGAACAGCCAGTGAGAGTCCCCAGATGAGGAAGCGAGAATTATACGAACACAGATAGAGATAGGAGACTTAGTGGACAAAAAGCCTTGTATAAGATCATGTTAAACCAGAAACAGTTGCACAGGTTGACTAAACAGCTGAATATTGTTTGCAGGATATTTTTATTATACTAATTTCACCTTCATGTTTTTAGTGGTAGACTGTAAATGGGAATAAAGGCCTATGTGGTAGATGAATTCTAATTCTAGTCTGATACATAATGCTTTGGGACCAGGCAGGCAAAAATAAGTTCATATTTGCCAGTGTAGCAAGTAAAGAGGTTTAGGATAGAGAAGAGTTAAAAGCAAATTGCTACTAGCTGGGAGCAAGGTTGTAATTTTCTTGTGGGATGCTCTGGAATGGGACAATATTGCTCACCATTTGTTTGAGGTCTGCCGTTGTATACACTGGTTCTTGCCCTTGCAGGCAACATTTCCACCTACTTACTCATTTGTTAGCTAAACTTGGCTACATGTGCCTTGAAAAAACACAAACAACAATATAAAGCCATGTATATAGAGCTGGATTATAGATCTTGTTTATTTTCTCCTGATACACTCTTGAAAAACTTTTGTTTATTCCTTCACTTTTCCACTAGCCTTAAGTAGTATATTACAGATTCAAATAGTAATGCATTGTAAGCTGTAAAAACAAAGGAGTTGAAATAAATTCCTGGGAATTTACCCACTGTCAGATACCAAGTGTTTTCTTTTGTGTTTTTCTTGTTTAAATTATTGAGATGAAAATCCTGGAGGATGTGTCTAATGATCTGTTCTTCAATTTTATTAGTCCAATATTAACATTTCTTAGCCTAGATTTTAAAGAATGGTATGTTTTCCTCAGGTGTCAATACCTGATTCAAAGATACTTGTTTAAAGAAAACAACCCTTACTGAACCCACCTGGCTCTGGATGAGTGTCCTACTGTTTCTTTCTGAATAGAGATAAAATTTCATTGTCAAACAGAGTATCAGAATTTTTTTTTCTATAGTTCTACCTTAGCATGGCATATTGCCATTGCCTAAACTACTGAACTAAGTAGAAATCATTCATAAGGACAGCAAGGAACAGCACAATTTTTTTTTATTTACTCAGTGTTATTCCCTCCCTCTTGCTTTCCCCTTGTGAAATAAATAGGCATAAGAGATGTTATTGCCAGAAGAGTGGCAGATTTGTGTTAATGCCTAAGAGCAAATGTCAAACTATAGAAATGTCACAGTCTTGTGTGCTGTTGAAGTATATAAGAAGATAGATTATTATTTTGCTGTATCCTTACTCTGAAAACTTTATCATAATCCTCTATACAGTCTTGTATTGGGCACAAATACTGTCCTACTGACAATTTCTTCTTCTAAATTTAGCAGCACAGCTTTGTAACATGAGGCAGAAAAAGGCAAAAGAAGGTTTGGGTGGATAATTTCTCCCCCTTCATGCTTTTCAGAATGTCTTTCAGAAATAGACATACTAAAGAAATGCTCAGAGCTGTGAGTCACAGCACTGGTGGGTTGAACTGTTATTCTGTGCAGGTATATGGGCTTATATTTTCAGGATTTGTAAAATGTAGAAGTATTACTTGTAATAAAAGTATATTTTAGGATAATGGCAAGGCTATAATGTCTGAAAATCTGAATTTTAAAGGAAGATTAAGACTTGACTGGAAATTGACACATGAATAAATTTGTTCTTTTAAAGATTTTTTTTTTAAAAAAATACACTTAAAATATGTCCTTGAAATTCAAACGACATGGAAAACAGACTTTCTAGAATAAGGCACCAGACACCCATGCTCAAGATCTCTGCCATAGAGATAACCTCTGAGAAGTGTTGCTTCTATGCATTCTACAGTCCTTACATTTCGCATGTTCTGTTTGACTTTTTCATATTGATTTCTCTTTATTTTCTGCTTCTGTCCCTTGTTTTCTAGCTCTATCCTTGTTTTGTCTTTCATGTAATTTTTTTTAGCACATGCCTCTGTCCTGTTCTTGACTTTTACAATTTTTTTCTCCCTGCTCATCTGCTGCTGACTTATAGTTTCTAAGATACACCGCAACCACAGGCTATTCCTTCTGAAAAAGAAGTGGGAATGGGTGGTGGTTAAAGCCAGTTATGCTGGCACTGAGCATTAACATTTAAACATATATTCTCCCTGTATACAGCATCCACCTACTATTTTTAAGTATTATTGAACAATTATGCTAGGGAAACATTATAATGCTAAGTGCTTTTTGGCCCTTAAAACTGCTCTGGTGGATGCATTAGGGCAATACATTAATTTTTAACCGAAAAGATGTTTTTCCCATCAAAAGTCTCTTTGAGGGATAACTTCACTTGAACTCTCTAAGGAAGCTGTATTCCCAAAGAGTTACATTTTATCAGCTGAAATATTTCATCCTAGTTTGCTGCACCGGGTATCAGACAAACATACATGTAGCCTGAACATTAATTTCTACTGAGTAGTGCAGGGTAATGGAGCAATAGATGCCCTACTGAATAATGGAGGCTACTGGTAGAGCTTTGCCTGTTCAGCTACTGAGCCAATATGCATGGATATTAGCAGACTGGTTCCTGTTTATATTAATCGTATATCTCTGTTAGGTGCTTAGAGCATGATTGTTACTGTGGGATCTCACTGACAGCTATGCAAAGCCTTTGAGGAACCAGTTTAAAATGTCAGTAAATTAAAGTGGTAGTCTTTAGCATCTTTGCACATGAATTAGTGACATGGGTGAGCATGGGTGTTAAGGAGTGTATGTGATACCTTGGCTTGGGGAGGATGTTCTTTTTAAGAATATTTTAAAGAGATTTTTTAAAATATATCCTTGAACTGCAAAAGACATATGGCAATCAGACTTTCTAGAACAAAGCGTTAGACACTCATATTCAAGATCTCTACCATATATGCCTCAGTAGGAATGTGAATAGAAGCGCAAAGTCTCAGGAATCCAGGGAAGAGGAAGTATAAGCTCCAGGGAAGTCCTGGTACCTGTATCTTCACAGTGGGTGCATGTTTCTCGGTTTGGAAGAGGTGTGGTCACACTAGTGTTGTCTTATTTTTACTTTGTCTTGGGTAGCTACTGCTTTCTTAATATGCAGGCAGGCATCAGCCATTGGGCTGCTTCAGTCTCTAACGTCCTGGTTTCCCAAACACAGAATTTACTCTGTATCTGATTAATAAATGGATTAGTTTAATTCCGGAGTTTAAGAACGTTAATTTATTTAAATCTATTGTCTATATACTACTGTGGGGGAAAGCTTCTTAACTTCTTCTGTTTCCATAGAATCTTCTCCTTACTAAACACATTAAAAATAAATTATACTCTTTTTTTTCTTTAAATGTGTAATAATTTTTTGATTCTTAAATATTTTAAAAGTGCCAGTTGTAATGTAACTATCATCTATGGCTTATAATAGAAAAGGATACTTATGATCAAAGCCATACTATATTCTGAACAGCCATGCACTCTCAGCTTTGGTTGTATTTTTATCCAAGTTAGAAGCACTCTGCAAAATAAACATATGAATAAAGCGAAAAGCATTTTTATAATATAAATAAAACATATAGTTCCGATATTAAAAATACATGTCAAACCAAATTACAATTAACTACACTTCTTTTTTTTTAATTTAAAAACCTTCTTTGGTGCACAGATGTCAGCAAATTGGCTCATACAGCACATTTCTCTCTCCTATATACCCTCAGGAAGAGTGCATTATTTACTTTTATTAATTATTCCAATTTCATTAAGCAGCTGAGAAGCACTATATTCTGAGATCAATAAAATGATATTTCAACTTAATTGTCATTGTGGGATTACTTCAGTTTACTCCTACAAGATCAGATGCTGTTTGTGTATGTCTAACAAAATGTCATTCCCAAAGGGATCGTGATATTCTAATAATTATGACACTGCTTTCCTTTCTGTGTTTCTTTACAAGGGGAGAAAAATGCAGCTTCAGTCGCCAGACTCAGAAAGATGCTTTCCATTCTGCAAGCTGATTCTGGGTAGATGGATGGACTGTGCTTTTACTCAGGGCCACAATTTAGAACAATATATTAGAAACTCTCATCTATACAAAGACAGCTAGTTTGGTCCTACTTTGGACATCTCATCAGTACTATTGGAAGAATTAGTGTCAGGATGGAGTTAGGAATGGGATTTCCAGTTCTTTAAGGATGTTTCATTATTGTCTTGTTTGTGTTTAGCTGTAAGTTAGAGTATTTTTTATGGGAATATTTTTCTTTATGCATTTTAAAGCCATTTTATCTAATATTTTTTATGTTTTAATATAAGAAAAATGTTATTTCGTATTATACATTAACATACATGTAAATTGGCTGATGATGATGTCAATGGTTTGATCCTCAAAACTGTAAGGTCTACTTTCAAGCCAACCTGAACACAGAAACTTTTATATTGAGTTTTGAATGAGGTTGTATGGAAACGGAATCCATATCGTAGCTGTTAGGCAGCTGCTGTGGTGCCTGTAACCTCTGGCTTGTTTGAGCTTTGTAAGTTTGACATATGTTGCAAGTTCTTCCTTTCATGTATGAAATGTTGTGTTATCAGCTTTAGTATTAATGGGAATCTTAGTGCAGCTGCTGCATAAACACTACAGTCAAGGGATGTTGGCATGAGTGCTTTGTGGGCTACTACAGATCCTTGGATTCTATGATCTTAAAAAGTAACTTTTCACTTTCCCTA
>NW_009692801.1:10109-12468 GCF_000703405.1 Apaloderma vittatum
GTAGAATTAGGGGACAAAGTTAACCAGTTCTTCCAGACAATACTTTTCTCACTGGGAAATGAGAATGTCAGCGTTTCTCATCTTTTACTTGGGAATTACCCATATGGAAATTATTAGTCACTTGCAATAAATTCACCAACTAGCTAGCAGACAAAACTGATGGGAAAATCATAAATAATTTCCTTATAATACTAATAACAATATTGGGATGGTTTAATAAACTCTGAACTCTTACACTGATAGAGATTAACATAGTAGAATTTCTGAGATACATAAGTCATCTGAATAAAACATAGTATTGATTATCTTTGTTTATGGGAAATTAGTTAAAAAGCTCACTGCCATAAAAGCTTTTCCCTTTTTTTAATGAATCAGTTTTGTAACTGTGCTTAGTGATTATGTATCCTGCATTCTGCTTATCAGAGTTAGCTTTTGGTGTTTATACTCTGAATGCATGTGATAGGCAGAAAACTGCTGCTGTTTGTTTTTGTATAGTATCTTCTATACAATACTGAATTATCTGTAGTATAATTTCAGAATTATGACAGTCCACCAATAAATAAATGGGTATGAATATGAGGCCATTAATTATTCTGTTTATGCTAATGTTGTCATAACGATCTAACAATAAACATATTTAAGGAAAAGGCAAAAATGACACAAAGAAACTTAGAGATGCTTTTGATGGATGAGTTCATGGTATAGTGAAGTTCAGATGACAGACACTAACACAGTAAGACAAAGAAAAGTATATAAACTAAATAAAATAAATAAAATGATTCTGCAGTGATCAACTTCAGAGCAGGTAAGCCTGCACTGGGGAAGGGATCTGTGGCCAAAAGAACTCAAAAAAAGCTCTGTTTGGAGGGTTTTTTGAGCCGGGAAAAGCTCTTGCTGGTGCTGAGGACTGTCCCTCTGGTGGGCAGGCTGACGAGGGGGCCTGGGCAGAGCCAGCACACCTGCGGCTAACTCAAACAAGAACCCACAGGTATAAGAAGGCAGAGGGACCGAGCACAGAATGTCCATTCAATCGACTGGTACTTGTGAGTCACCTGGGCAGTGCTGCAGCTCACGGAGCAGGATGCTGTTCGTCTGCTGTCCTAAAAGATAAGTGCAATTCCTCTAAGTGGTTTGAGGCCAAGTGGGCTCATTCCAACTGACTCTCAAGTCATAAGGTGTCTGTTGCTTGAGATCCAGCCATGGTTATCAACCGGCAAAAGGCTATTGCTAATAAATCTGTGGGCACCCATACAGACGCCCCGCGCAAACATGCGGATGTTCAGGCCTCGGGCTGCAGAGAGCGCCGGAGCCTGGCACTTGCAATGGAGGGTAGCGGAGATGACACCTGTGTCAGATGTGACCAGGTGAACGATCTGCTCAGCCTGGTGGCTGAGCTGAAGGATGAAGTAGCAAGGCTGAGGGCTATCAGGGAGTCTGAGATAGATTAGTGGAGCCACTTCCTGAATCGTAAGCAGCAAGCTCTACAAGAAGCAGAAAATCCCCTCCTCTCTGGCCCTCAGGCAAAGGGAGGGGACCTAAAGGATGGGGAGGAGTGGAAGCAGGTGCCTGCCAGGAGAGGAGGGAAAATCCCTGCCTGGCCTCCCTCTCCTGCCTGGTTGCCCTTGTAAAACAGGTCTGGGGCTCTAGACAATGAGAGCCAGGCAAAGGAAGAGACAGGTGGAGGTTCATCCATAAGGCTCTCAAGTGTGAACCAGTCAGGCATATGCATTAGGAGTTCTTCGTCCAAGAAAAAAAAACGAGGGTAATTGTTCTTGGAGACTCACTTCTGAGGGGAACAGAGGGCCCTATCTGCCAACTGGATCCATCCTACAGGGAATTCTGCTGCGTCCCTGGGGGCCGAGTTAAGGATATTATTAAGAAGCTTCCAGGTCCAGTTAAACCCTCTGATTATTACCCACTTCTGGTTATGCAGATTGGTAATGATGAGATAGCAGAGAGATGGCCAGAAGCAATCAAAAGGGACTTTAGAGCACTGGGGCGGATGCTAGAAGGATCAGGCACACAGGTTGTGTTTGCCTCTATTCCTTCAATTACGAGGTAAAATAGTGGTAGAGATTAATACTTGGCTAAAAAGGTGGTGCAAATGGTCTAGCTTTGGGTTTTTTAACCATGGGGAGATCTACATGACACCTGGTCAACTAAAACCATATGGGGTTCAGACGACTCAAAGGGTAACAAGGATCTTTGGTCATGAGCTGGCGGGACTCATAGAACATTCTTTAAACTAGATATGAAGGGGGAAGGGGTCACAACCAGATCAAATGAAAATGACCTTGGGATACACATAGTGACATCAGAAGCAGAGTCACTAGCACAGATGAAGTACAATTGTACTTTA
>NW_009692801.1:12639-13494 GCF_000703405.1 Apaloderma vittatum
TAAGGGTATAAACTGTTCAGGAAGGACAGGCAGGGGAAATGAGGAGGGGGTGTTGCCCTCTAACTCAATGAGCGGCTAGAATGCACGAAGCTCCACCTGGCAAGTGATAATGAAAGAACCGAGTGCCTGTGGACCAGGATGAAAGGAAGGGGAGGAGACTTTACAGTTGGGGTGTGCTACAGACCACCCAATCAGAAGTGGATGAGGCCTTTCACGGACAGATAGGAGTTGCTGCTCGTTCACAAGCCCTGGTCCTCATCGGGGATTTTAATCACCCCAACATCAGTTGGAAAAACAACATGGCAGGGAACAAGCAATCCAGGAGATTCCTGGAATGCATTGATGATAACTTCCTTCTTCAAGTGATAGAGGAATCAATGAGGAGAGGTGTCATGTTAGACTTTGTTCTCGTCAATGGGGAGGG
This sequence comes from Apaloderma vittatum, assembly GCF_000703405.1. Taxonomy (NCBI): domain Eukaryota; kingdom Metazoa; phylum Chordata; class Aves; order Trogoniformes; family Trogonidae; genus Apaloderma; species Apaloderma vittatum. The sequence goes on from NW_009692801.1 coordinate 13,064, forward strand.
GCTGGTGGGGAATGTTCAACTTGTGGGTAGCCTTGGCTGCAGTGACCATGAGATGGTGGAGTTTGAGATCCTAAGGGCAGCTAAGAGGGGGAAGCTCAGCAAGCTTGAAACCCGTGATTTCAGAGGAGCTGACTTTTGTCTCTTCAGGAACCTCCTTGGTAGCGTGTCATAGGACAAAGCCCTGGAGGGACTGGGAGCCTGGGAAAGCTGGTAGACTTTCAAGGATCATCTCCTCCAAGCTCAAAGGCATAGCATCCCTAAAAGGAAGAAATCAGGCAAAAACACTAGGAGACCTATATGGATAAACAAAGAACTCCTGGCAAAAATCAAATATAAAAGGGGAACATAAAAAGAATGGAAGCAGGGATTTGTAACCTGGGATGATTCATGGAAGCAGGGACTTGTAATCAGAGACCAGGTTAGAAAAGCTA
>NW_009692802.1:0-607 GCF_000703405.1 Apaloderma vittatum
GATCACACGAGCAGCTCGACAAGCAGCGGAGATCTCTCCTTGCTAGGAAGCGGGTGGTATTTATCCCACTGCTTTGTTAGGTTTTACTTGCTGCTCTGCCTGAGTTCCCAGGACTCACACGATAGCTTTGCAGGGCAGGGATGTGAGAGATGCCCCCACATCTATCCCAGGCCTCTGTTCCCAAGGCGTGGGTGTGCTGCTTGCCGAGCACACAAGGTCAAGCAGTGACCTAGTGCCATGTGTGTGTTTTCTGACACCTCAGGGGCAAGTCGCTTGAGCGTGCCTACAGTCCTCCTCGCCAATCTTATGTTCGACCCCTACACATGTATTAAAAGTAGAGTAAGAAATCAAATGCCTGGAAACTACCCAAAACGTTTCCTGGCTGTTATTTAGCTTTATGGTGCTTTCAGTCAGGTCCTAATCGTACCAACAGTAAATGCATGTAGTTAAGCAAGGCTAAAGCTCTCTAACCTTGATAATGCTTAACCATGAAAACCTCCTGACCTGCCAGAATCATGTTGTAGTCATTGATTATCTCCTGTGTGACAGAGCTTCTGTTCTCCTTTGTGTAGCCACTAACCATCTGGTGGGCGCTGGCACATGATTT
>NW_009692802.1:627-13618 GCF_000703405.1 Apaloderma vittatum
TGAGTTACTTCTAAGTCAAAATACCTCCAGCCAATACAAATCAAATTTGAAAAATCATCATTTTAACATCTGGTGATAACTCAGTTCAACTGTACGATAATGAAATTAATTACTCAAAGTGGCTGCAGTTAGCAAATGAAAAAGTACCTTGAGAACATGCTGGAAACTCAGATTTTTGACAAGAACTGCAAGAAAGACAGATTCTTTAAAATATCAGGAAAGGAAAAAAGAAGTAATGTGGCTAGTAAATTAATACTGAGACACAATATTCTAGCACAAGGCTGACTGCTTTGAAATAACTTCTTATGGTACTGTGATTGTGCAGACTTGAGCAACTTTGGGCATATTCCAGTTTGGTTACGTTTGTAGGACTGTGGTGTTCTTACTTTAGTTCACATGGGCAGTGGAGACTGCTTTAGCCTGCCCTGTTCCACACCAGTACACAGAGTCTCAGACAGTCTACAAGTCCAGTGCCACTAATTTCCACTGTGTTCTTCCAGTAACAGTGCTTAGGCTGTGTCAAGCAAAGATTCAGTATTTTTCGGATAAATTTTCTCAGTAATCTCTTTTCCTGGATTTTTGCTTTGTTCCAGAATACCTTCTGGTTCGGTCTGGGAGGCTCTTCAATGTTTTTAATTCCTGCCATAATTTTTGCAGTAAAACTCTCCAAATACTATCGTAGAATGGACACAGAGGATGTGTATGATGAGTAAGTATATACTCCTAAGTAAGCTGAATGGCAGATGGATTGAGATGTTTTTTCTAGCGTCTCACATGAGGGCACTGTGAACCTTAAACCTTTAGCGCGCTCAGTTTAGAGCTGCGTGTTCTTGTGAAGTGCTGCAGGTTTGGGTTGGTGCCTGCAAAGTGTTTTACGCAGGTGGGCTTTGGTTGCCTTGACTTGCCGTGATTCCGCGCAGATACTGCCAGCTCTGACTTTGAGAAACTTATTTCAGAATAAGGTTGTCAGAGCTTCCTGTAGAGGGTTTATATAAATACCTTCCAAATGTGTGAGTGATTAGCTTTGCTAAATATTAACCTGTTAATGTGAATTATGCTTGCATTGTAGTCTCCTTGAATTAATTATTTACTTTGTTGCTGTCTTAGTTATGCCTAACCAGTCTTTCCTTTTTCAATTGCAGTTCCTCTGTCTCAGGGACTTGGCATTTTACTTTATGATAACTGTTCTTACGTATTTTCCCATCAGTTTTGTTTTTACTGTTGTTTTTTTTTTACTGTTTTGCTCATTGTTCAGTTCGCCTGTGCACTGCATTTCTCAAATTTCACACTGCTCACTTTTCATTACACATCCACAAGTCAAGCAGAAACAGACATGTACAGCTAAAATTACTCTCTTATTAGTGTCTAGTTAATTACTTCTCCTTTTCTGTGTTTTTTTTAGTGTTGAAACTATACTCATGAAAACGTAAGACATTTTTGTTGGTATTTGTTAGAATTATATCATTTAGGTGGGAGAGTTTTTATTTTTGATGTAACTTGTTACTTCAAAAGAGGTAACATTCCGTTTCACCAGACTTTATAGATTATGTTAGAGTATCCAACTCAGCAAGACTAGAAAAATAATTAATTAAATTTTGGAGAATATAAAAATATTTTTAAAAGTAAAACTATACTTATGCAGTAACTCCTGAATGTTATAAAGGAAAAAGTTATATTCTGTTGTACAGACACAGTTTATCTTTCAATATAATACCATTATCCATGTACATGTCTTAGAAGCCATACCGTACATAACGCATCTTATAGTTAACATGGTCTTTCTTGGTGTATTTATTTTATTACAGTACAGAAAATGGTAATAATGGTTATCATAAAGAGCATTTATATGGTATACACAATCCTGTTTTTACAAGGTAAACCAAGTCTGAAACTGCATGCCTTCATGTGTCTTTACTTAATCTACTATATTAATCACCTGTCCAATTTTCCACACGTTTTGAAGTAAACCACTTAATTCTCTATTTTTTTGCATGACTACTTAGTATAGTAAATGCTGTATGATCTATATTTCTCAAATATCCTTTGCATAACAGCAGAAATTGTAGTGTTTTCCAGCAATTTAAGAGAGCAATTGACTAAATTTGATCTCAAAATCCAGATAATTAAGTATTTATCCAGCACAGTTGGTGGTCTTAAATTGATAAATGTATTAAAAACCTCTGATAGCAGTTGGCCGTGATAGGATGGGATGCGTTCTTACTCCTGAATTGTTTTATTTTTTTAGTTGGTGAGGAGAAGAGCTTTTGTGTCGCGAAGGCAGGTGATCCAGGGTATGCAGAAAAGATGAGCTGTTTCTGCTTGGGTAGAACTCATATAACAACACAAAACAAGAAATTCAGGTTACATTTAAAAAGGGGGGAATTGGGTTCTGTCTCTACAACTTCTTTGCTATAAAACGTCGGCTAGTTGTGAGACTTTCAGTTTCCATGGGGATAATATAGGATGTCCCATAGCTTAAGTACTTGGGTTTGCAAAATATCTGAGGTGCTTGAGGAAGGGTCTAATTGACGATTGAAATCTGTAGCTCACTGTACCTTAACTTGCAACTTCATGACTGAAACTATAGGTTGAGTGTTGGTGAAATATTAAGATATCACCATTCTTCCAGTAATGTGTAAATATCAAAAGAGTTCAAATTTTAGACATCTTGGCAGATTTTATGGCTACATCAGTTGTATATCATTATTTATTTGAACTCTATTTTACAGTAATTTTTTACTGACCAAATCTTGATTTCTTTGAAGGATGTATTTGCGTATAATGATGTTTTTAGTGATATTTTTGATCGTGGTTGTCATGGTCTGTTCTTTGACTTAAGGGCACTCCCTAAATTAACCTACGAGGTGTTTAATTCAAAAGTATTCTGCACTGACATATCTAAGAACTCTCAGTTTTAAGGACTTTTGATATTTTACATAAGGCCTGAGCAATTATTAGTTTCTTAGAAGTCCCTTTCTGATCTTTGAATCTCTAATATGAATGTTAATACTCTTGAGATTCATAGCATGTTTTCTGTGATATTTCAGTGATTGATGAATAATACGGTGTTCCTGAATAAGCTATTAACATGAAATAGTCTTTTACTCACTAGTCAGTGAGTCAATTACTCACTAGTTCAGTCCTCACTTCCTTTTCCTACATTGTAAGTTATTCAAAAATGGGCTTCCATAATGAAATGTAAGGATTCCATTTGAAGCAGTGCTCTCTTCTGATGTGCTAACTGAGATAATTTGAAAAAGCGCTAGTTGTATGAGATACATACTTTTAAATTCTTGGTCTGGGATTCCCATAGCACTAGAATCTTGGTTTTAATTTTCATTTCAGCAAGCTCTTTGCTTTTATGCTCTCCCTGCTTTTTCTCATTTCTTGCAAATTATTCTGAGAGACACTTTGAGAGAAATGGTTTTGCATAGATCACCTGTGCTTTTGCAGGTGTAAAGATTCCCATAGGGTTGGATTTTTTTTGTCCTTTGAAATCAGATGGATGATTGTATGTAAAGAGATGCAGATATCTTTATAAATACAGGTATGAGACCTGTATGAGATATATTTGTGTAGATACCTCACACAGGTGTGTTTATGTACATATCAAAGATACAAATAATCTCAAATGCAGCCACTGTTTTTTCTGAGGCTGGATTAAATTGTCGAAGGAGTAGTGTGGAATATGTAATTCAAGCATTTATTTTTTGGGTGACACAAATGTAGCCAGAAGAGTTTGGAAAAAAACCCATTAAATTATTTCCTCTTGTTTGAAAAATTCTTGATTAAATGGGTAAGAGTTTGAGAACAGTTTGTGCCAACCGTGCTTCTCTCACCTTGGTTAGACAAGATATTTCTGTTCCATTTTTGGGCAAAAGAAAATTATGCTTTTGGTTTGTGTTTTTTTTCTTGTATAGCTCTGTGGAACAGTGGTAACATGTACTGGAAACATTAAGGGGTAAGTAATAAACTTTTTAAGTTGGGTTTAAGTTTCTAAACTTTCTAAGTCAGTTCTAGGTCTGTTAGTACTTTACTATTTTTAATAAGTCTGCTCTGCTTTCTGTAACAGACATGCTGTAAGGTTTAAAAATAAGAAGAGTATTGAACCATACTGATGTTCATATGAAAATCTGTGCCTTTGTCCTGCTTAAATTGCATTATAATTTAGCCTGTCTGAATTCTTCCTGAATTGTTTTTGTGATTATTTCCAGGCTATATAAATGAGGCTCAAGATTCTTCTACAGGAATATATCATTATTGTTCCAAGTGTATCGGCATTTGCGTCATCTTCCGAATCCTGAGCCACATGTTTTGTGTCACCTGTACTTAAATCCCAAATGTACTATTGAATGTTATGCCATAAACTACTGTACAGAATACTTTGCAATCAGGGCACTGCCTCTTAAATACCACTGTTCAAGGCTTGAATTAAAATGTTTTTTGGTGGTTTTGTTTTTTTTTTTACTTTTTTACACCGGGCTTTCTACTTTACATCACAGTATATAAATTAATTAGATTAACAGCCTTTGCCTAGGAATCCTCTGACAATTGGTCAAGCTGTTATCTTAAATTGTTGATTTGTGTTAAGTACAGTACATACACGTTTACATAAAAATGCATTTTGTATACAGAGACTTTTGTATATACGTTTTTCTTAAAACTTGTGTTTAGTTAAGATTTTAATATTGTATAATACTCTTCACAGATGAATTTACCAGCATGATCAGTGTTGCTATTTGGTGCTCTTGAATGACAACTTTGGACTAAGTTTCAAGTGTAATGGGATCCACAGTGTCTCTTTGTGTCGCTGAAAAGTTCAACTGTAGTTTTGTTTTCTCCCTCTCTTTTAATTATTTAATGTTTAGTGGGTTTTTGCAGTATAGACCTGAAAGGGACTTTTTGAAGAAGTTTGTTTTGAAACCTTTGGGTGGGAGGGTTGGGAGTGTGCGTGATGCATAATATAGCAAAAAAGCAAAGCTTTCTAGAGTTCAGTAGTACTCAAAAAGAGCATGAGACACGTCATATGTTGGTGATTTTTAGAATGCTTCACATTCTCTATCTCCCTTTTCCTCATTCATAGTCACTTCTGTAATGTCCTTAATAATATCACTGTTAGGCCCTGGGCCCTTCAGGGGGCAGTAATACTATTTTTGCAAAATAGTTTCAAAATATGATTTCCAGTACTGAAATTCAGATGTGTTGAGCAGTTGGAATTAATGTTTGTACTGTTAGAGTTATTGCCTTGAATTTAGGCTTACAATTGCATTGCTGAATTAGTTAACAATGGAATTCATAAACAAGGCCAAAAGTATCCATGTTACTAGTCTAAAGTGTTTTGGTGGGTGAAGTAACTGGGTATATTGATCTGAAATAGTGTCTCCTCATATATATCAGTATTGTGAACTTTGTTTCCAACGAGGTTCAGTGGCTTGAAGTAGGGATAATCCTGTAAATCATGCATATAACTTTAAAGAAATGCTGAAAAGTGACACCAGTCTTTAATCTGAAATAATCTTACATTTTTTGATTTTAGGTTGTAAATGGAAACGTTTCTAACTGACAGTATGTAGCATATGTGTATATGTAATGTTCAGAACTGCAGATTTTTAAAAGTTTCTATTTTTAATTTGAGAAAATGTTGCCAGCTCATTTAAATAAAAAAGAACTTGCTGAACTACCTGATGTTCAGTTCTCAGTGGTTTTGTTGTGTAGACCTGTCTCAGAAGAATTGCACTGAGTTAAAATCTTACAAAAATTAATTTCTTTTTACCCTGATTAAAAAATTCTGCTATATTTGACTTCTATTGGTGACTTCAGCGTAAGCAAGGTAAGAGACAGTGAACTGGAGCAGGAAGGACTGAAAGAGCATTGACTGTGGGTGGGGAGCTTCCAACTTCACAAAAGATGTGATTTATGCAAAGATAGTAGTGTTCGAGCTGGTGAGTTTAGTGGTTGATATCCATGTACCCTGCAAGTGCTTGTGGTTTTACTGCTTGGCTTCGTTGTTTCTGTAGCACTGACAGCAGAATGAAATGTTTGCCAGTTCTTTACCTCCCATAGTTCGTTGCTGGCATCCTTGTAAAAGGACAATTGTTTTCCACTGATGTAACAGACCACGAGCTGTTTCATCTGAAGCTCAAGCAGACGGAGGACACAAATGTCAGATGGGACTGAAACAAACACTTGGCAGTAACGTATTAACTGTAATACATAATACACCAGAGTGCTTGAGTCTAGGCTTTGGTATTTGTCCTTATCCTTGTAATCTTGAGTTTTCATGATTACACCTCAGAAACTTTCAGAACAAGAGACCTGAAACAGGTATGAAATAACAGGTATGAAGAGTTTTGAACTCTAACAACTATTAGGATAAGAGAGATGAATGCCTTTAGTTTCTAATTAAAGTTTTTTCAGTGCTGTTGTGCATAACCAAGTGTAAATAATGCATATGTTTGTCAAATATTAGGAGGTCTTTTGAGTTCTTGCAGTATACATTTGAAATCTTGAAGTGTGGGGTGGGCAACACGATTCTTCTGGCTGGCTGGCTGACAAGCAAGAAGACTTCCCAGAAAACAACAGAAGAGTGAATTGTAAATCTGAAGTAGGCTTCTACTGTTGCTGTTTCTCCCAAGACTTGACTGGAGGGCCACAGCTCTGTGCTTTGAAAGAGGCAGTCAGGAGAAACAAACGGCAAGAAGCCGGGAAGGAGACCTCTGCTAAAAATGTTGTCAAAATAGCCTCAGAGAGGGGACAAAAAGAAAAAAAAAATCTCCTCTCCAGCAAATGGTACTTATTCATGGGGAACTTCGTGACAAGTTCACTGGAAGAACAAGGTTCAGACTACCCAGAATAGCTGTTCTATGTGGGTCCATCTCCAAGCAGGCATCTCTAGGACATCTGCCACAGCAGCTAAGTACTCTATTGTCAAGTATTAGAGAAGTAATTTATGCAAATTTTTGTTAATGCTTCACTCTCTGTGTTAAGTGAACGGTTTTGTCTTGGTATTTTCTTTAGCATTACCTGTTGAGTGTCTAGATACGCAAAAAGGTATTCTAGTCTGTTATATATGGCCATTCTTAAACCCAGGGTTTCTAGCACCCTGCAGTTACTCATGCATACCTAAATAATACTCTTCCAGAAGCTGTTCAGGTGAAGCACGCATGTCTTTGAAAGAAGTGCCCAGTGGAGTCTTACTAGCCAGAAAAGTACCGTGGCTTGCAAGGGCATGGGAAAGACTTTTTTCCCTCACGACCTCCTGAGTTCTAGGGGAGTTACCGTGCTTTTCCTTAGCTCTGCTTTTAGCTACTGCACAGTAGAGGATTCTGCACTATAATATTTTTGTTCTCTTGCTTTTGTTTTATGGCATTTTTACAGCTCATTTCTTATGAACAGGAAAATATTTATTAAAAAAAAAAAGTGAAAGGTGATAAAGCACAAATATGTCTGACATGCCTGGGGTCTATTCCCTGCTGCTGAGACCCAGGATAAGCTAGTTCTGTTGTTTTGCTCTGTTCGCTGAAAATAACCCATAGTGTCACAATGAGGATAAAAATTCTAAATGTTTGGTTTATTTTTAGGTCTGTAATACCTCATTTTACTAAAGCTTACTCCTTATCTTGGTTAAATATTGCCAGTCTAAAAATCTTTCATGGCTCAAAGAACATGGAGCTGATTCTTCCTTGTGTCCCTGCTGCGTGTCATTTACTGACAAAATGGGATACTGAAGTTTCATCCTTGCTGTGCAAATCCCCCAAAAAACCCCATTCCACGGATCAGCCTTTATTAGCAGGACACATTTATAATCATCCAGATGTGGCTACATAGATTACTTTGGTGCCTTATTTTTTTTTATAACTTGAATGTGGTCTTACAAGCTCTGGCACGAAGATAAGTATAAAGCAGCTGGAGAATGGAAAATATATGTTAAAAATCAAATATGACATGTTCATCTCAGATAGGAATGTGCTTCTCGGTTATACAACTAGCATTCTGTTTTTAACTGCATTTACACCTTCTTGGGAGTTCACAGCTTATTTGACACTCCCTTGGGCTATAAAGTATGGGCACATACCTACTGAAGTGTGATTTATTACTATTTAAAAAAAAAAAACCACAACTTCCCGTGTTTCTCTGGAAGGAGGCCTCTTTGTTCACCAAGCCTTTAAATTGTGAGCAGATAGTTAGCTACTGGTTTCACTTCTTTGGATCGTGTTGCTCAAGAATCTCAGTCAACTCCCCTCACCATGAAGAGCCTTGCTCTTCTTTTCCTAATAGTGATCTGTGGTATGGGAGGATTGGGGCAGAAGCTGAAGCCAAAGAAAAGAAGCAATGGTGAAGAAATCAAATTTCGGACTAAAACCAAAGATGTTTGCACAATGAGCATTAGTGGGGATGAGGAGATGAATGTTAGAATTGAATGCAGAAGCCAAGACACGTCCTACTGGTGTGAGTTCGCTGGCAAGCCATCAGTCTGTCGTGCTTTCAGAAACAATCCAAAGATTTACTGGAATCAGGTCGCCGTGGAACTCAGAAAGCTCCCGCATGCTTGCGAGTCCACAAAAGTGTTGAAGACCACCATGTGCCAGAAGGCTCCCACAGAGGCTCTCATGAGGCAAATAGCTGCTGGTATGGAGCCAGAAGATTTAGCAGATGAGGACGAATCAGTCGAGCAAACTGGCGTAAGAGCAGCGGGGACAAGCCCTGCTCATGAAGTAGGAGAGCCTCTTAAAAAACCAACTCAACATGGTCAAGGGTCTGAAAATGAAACGGAAGCAATGAAACTGGCACGGGAACATTGCTGGGAATCCCTGCATGGTGTCTGCTCCTATGTTTTTGACATCTTTAGAGGTTGAGGATTTGCTTCAGGTAAAACTCCACCTTGAAGCGTGGCAGAGTAGAGCTAAGAGTAATCCTCTTGTAGTTTTATTTTGTTTTGGGAGGTTTCTCAGGGTTGTGGACAGGGAGATTCAAGGCTCAGTCGCTAAATTCTGAAGCCTGTGCTGTGGCTTCTGTAAGAGCTGGACAGATGAAACTCCCAGTAATGGCTACTGGTTCAGGATTCCCTGACAGCCTCCTGTGAGGTCTTTAGTATGTGCCGAGATACTTGCCCTATCTGTTATTAATCCTACGTTTTTTCAATTCTAATTGTTTGAATTGGGCTTGTTTTCTTCCTTCCATCACTCATTTCCTATTCTGCTGACTTACGGATTTAAGCCTGTGAAGTGGGGTAAATAACAAATGCATTAGTTAGAGCAGTTTAGAACTGCTGATAATTATGCATTTTAATTTTAGAAATTAGTTTTTAAACAACTTGCAGAAATTAGTAAGAGTGGACAGATTTTCTTGGTTTGCGAGTCTGCTTCTGTAGAGGTGATAGGGGATCACATGCAGGCTCTTGTCTGGTAAGTCTTGGGTTTTCAGCCAGGATTTTAAAAAAGCAAAGCCCTCACAGGAGTTAATTGGGCAAAAGTATTTAGGCTGCTGCTGGTCTTACTTGTGCTTAATACAGCAAAGTTACTAATTTTTTTCTTTTTTATTTTTGTTTTGCAGAACAAAATTTTTACAGCTGAAGAAGGGTCCTTGCTGTAGTTTAATAATTTAGACAAAAGAATTTTAGTTTAAAAATGAATTGTCTCTATAAAGCTTGTAATTATTTTCTCTTTGCATCCCTAAAATGATACTTTGTAACAGCCCTGAAAAATGCATGAGACCAGAGTGACTGTACTTAAAGTGTCTGGATGAACTAACTGTTCCTAGGTCTGTTACACACCAAGGTATACTGCATTTATGTAATCGAGTAAGAGTGACGAATACATCTTTGTGTGTGCTGATTTGCTTCAGTTTATTAGAAATGAAAGCTAAATGATGCTGCATTTAGTGCAAACAATAAAAGTAAGATTTTTGAAAACGTTCTCGGTGTGCTTTCTTTAAATTTTAAATGGTGCTACTTATATAGAGTTGTGGTATTTCATAATTGTTTTTTTAAGAGATTGTTGGTGGACTTTGTAAGAGCAGTTACAAGTCTGAGTCATTACCTTCCCACTGCGAACATGTTTTCATTCATATTAGTATTTTTCAGTGTTATTACTTTATATTATAATTAAAAGTTTCAGCCAACAGGGTGAAAAAAGATTGGGAAAATAAGAGTAGTGTAAGAATATGTTGCAGATTGGAAGGGTTCATCTGTGATGCATATGCAGAGTTCGATGTTACTGGGATCTGTTAGTGGTAATATTAATGTTTGGGTTCAATAAATATTCTGAAAGATAACTCATATAACTATATATAACTATATAACTATATAAAACTCATATATAAGATAACTCATAGTCAGGAGCTGGCATCCCCGCCCAAAACAAGGAGGGTCGACTTAGATGATCTCTAAGGTCCCTTCCAGCCTAGGCCATTCTATGATTCTATGATACCTATGCACTTGGGAACTTTCATAAATCTCATCACAACACAGAGCAAGACCTAATAGCCTATTGTCAGACATTACAACACATTTATTTTCAGATTATTTTCTAACAGTGATCCCTTTGTTCCCAAGCGAGCTTTGCAGCAGGGATATAACTGGAAAAAACTTTGTACCACAAGTTTATTAGTGCTCTGTATTTGCTGTTAAACAGTTTCTGCAAGGTGTTGTTACACTGAAGTACTTCTCCAGCTTTACTCACAGGTTTGTAATCCTCACTTCCTAATTCCAGATCCTGACTGTCCAGTTGCTAAACTTTGTGTCTTGTACCAAAAAAACCTCATAATAATTTTCTATCCCCAAATCTCTTGAAATAAATGGAAAAGAACAGCAATTATTGAACTCGGGATCAGTGCCAAAGGGTGTATGTGTGAGGCAGAAATACAGTTTGAATGCTAATAAAATGCAAGCTCTAGCAAGTCTGGTTTTGTCAGACATAAACCTAATGTGACTAAACTTAGTTTGTAATTTCCATTACCCGTACCAGGCTCTTGTGCTGTGAATAAAAAATGTTAGAACTAGACCGATTCATCTGTTGCTGTCATAGAAATTTTCTAGGGACACTGTGCTTGGCATTGTGTTGTCTGGAACTCCCTGGAGCTTTGTTTGCTGTTGAAGTGGAAGCTAGAAGTCAAGTAGTTTTGCACTAAAGGCCTCACTTTCATTAAATGCGCTTTCTGAAATATCCAGGATCTAAAATGCATAGTTAAGCACTAAATTTTACAAAACACTGAAGATTTTGGTACTGAGGTGGTTTGGATTGCGTTTCATTAGGCAAGACTGTGCACCCTCCACAGGTCAGTTAAGTGTGATGATCTTGCTTTCAAAATGTTTAAAGATTGGATATTTACTGAAATACCCCAACTTAGCGTAACAGCACCATGATTGTGTCCGCTGCATTGCTATTTAATTGTGCTTGGCACTAGAAACATACAGTTGTGGCATTTTGCTTACCTTCTTGGTGTGAAAGTGCTATTTATTAATGAAAGGATGAATTGAGAAGTGTTTTTGGTGAGTTCAGTGCCTTCAAGTACCTCGTGAATGAATGCAACCTGCTGTTTCGTTCATTTTAGCTTAACTTGTTAGTCCTCATATAAGTACCTCAGGAAATCCACTCGAATGGAGATGGAATTTGTCTTTTATTTTCTTGACAGAGGAACAGCAGGCAAAAACGTTTGTCTAAATTCCTGCAGCCAGGTCTGCTGCTTCTGCTGCTAGTTCAGTGCAGTTGGCAGTCCGCCTGCCTCTCAAGATCCTCATGTGTAGGTGCCCACAGAAGCATCCTAAGTGTTGGCTACTTCAACCAGGTAAGCCTCCAAGAAAACTTAAGCGATGTATTTAGAGAACCTGTGTATAAAAGAATGCGTATTTAACACACGTAGTTAAGAATCAAGAAAGATGATGATAAACTGGAGTGAGTCCAATGGAGAGCCACCAAGCTGGTTGGGACTGGACCATGCTCCTGTGGGGAGGGGCAAGGGAACAGGGCTTCTTCAGCCTGGGGAAGAGAAGGCTTAGGGGTGACCTAATAGCTGCCCCCCAATATGAATAGAGAATTTGGGGCTACACACTTCACTGTGTGAGAGGAGAAAAAGAGATCATGGCCATAAGTTGGTATAGGTGAGGCGGTGACATGTTGTCAGGGAAAAAATGCCCTGCGAGGAGGATAAACACAGGAGAGGAGCAGGCTGCCCGGCGTGGCTCGGGAGTTTCCCTCTCTGGAACTTTTCAAGACCAACTGGACAAAGTCAGAGCAATGAGGTCTGAATTCATTGCGATGCTAATTCGAGCAGGAGGCTGGACTACAGACCTCCTGAGGTGCCTTTTAACTTGCAGGATTCTATGATTTATAACGGAAACACAGGAAAATGCTTAGCAATTAGGGCTATTTAAAATAAACATCTCTGTTAGCGTCTTAAAATGCAAAAAATAGTCTTGGATCAGCCATTCTAACTATGCCAAATCAAATCAAAGAGAGGAATTCTTAAGTATGTTCTAATGGCAGATCCTCTTATTAAGTCAAATGATAATGTCTTGGATATTTTATGTTAAGTGGCTTTGTCTTTTGGTAAATATTTTTATATAGCCTGGTTTCCTGGTGAGGAAAATAAGCAAGGAATTCAGGTGTTAAGAAACACCAAACGTTAGGTCTGTTTGCCTTAAAATCAATTATCTGAAACTAAGAAAATCAGTATTTGCAGTGTGTAGGTTATTCACGTTCAAATAAACCAAACCCAGACCTCACTGATAATGTTGGTCAGTCTGCCTGTAAATCATCTTGACTACGCAGGAGTGCACTCTGGTGTTTTTTTGAGGGAATTGTTTAGGTGTGTTGTCTTTGGTCACTTGCGTGGCGTGCAGGCTTACGTTGTGTGTTCTTCATTTTTCAGTAGATGTAGTTGATACGGCGTGGGTTTTAGGGACAGATATCTTCATTTTAGGGACAGGTATCATCAACAAAAATAAGAGAGCAAAGAAAAGAAAATTTCTCAAAGTTGCCCTTTGCCATTCCTG
>NW_009692802.1:13649-48057 GCF_000703405.1 Apaloderma vittatum
GGAGCTTAAAAAATGATTGCTTTTATTTTTATTTTTTCTGTTTGTCCTGCTGTTGTATTTTACAATTCCTGCTTTTTTCTCTGAAATCAAATGCAGCACAAGGCTTCTTTTGACTATCTGCTTTTCCCCTTACAAACAAGAGAGTTGTTCTCATACTTTTTGTCATTGTAAAATGATTGTATGTGATATGTATATGAAAACAGGATTAAGAAAGCAAAGTGGAAGTGATGCAGCCAGTATGATAATAAGTCATTGATGTTACCTCATGAATGCATCATATTAGACTTACTGAGAATCTGTTTATTTAATTTCCACAACTTGTATGCAAAGTGAACTGCATAACCAACAGGCGGGAGGCCAGTCGCTGAATTACCAGTGTAACTACATTGCTTATGTACCTACAGAGCAAGAATTAAAAAAAAATGAAGCTGATGTCTGATTTGGAGCAGAAGTTCACATTCCCTTCCCTGCCCTTCTCCGCAGGTTATAAAACTGTTTGCATAACCAGCTGTTCACCGTAGGCATCGGGCCCTCAGTGTGTTCCTGCTGCCTCCGGGCTCACGGTGGTCGTAGTCAGGAGGGGAAACAGAGGTGTCCTTATAGCTCTGCTGGCTGCTGACCTGCAAAACTGCGTTACTCTGTCACTGCCACCCGTAAAAATTAACGTGCAGAAGGTGAAGTCGGTTGCCCCTTTGTTTGCCTTCCCAGCGTAACATGGTGTGTGAGGGGGCCTGCCCTCCCTGTGAACGTGGCTGCAATAAAGTGAAGAATTCCCCTAGGAGCTGAAGAGGGCTAGAAACTTCCCGACGAAGGAAAGGATGAGTGAGTCAGGCTCTGAACTCCGACAGAGGGGCCTCGACGTCTCCTCCGCTAAACCAGCCTGGCAGGCAGGCGGGAGCGCTGCCCACCGCTCTCCCCTCTTGCCCCACTTTTATGACGTGGCTGCTGTGAGTGAGCGACCGAGCTGTTCCACTGCCTTGGGCACTCCAGAAATCGAATGTGGGAATGCACAAATCCGTGTTTGCAGCCAGAGAAGGTTACCTGGTGCCCTCATGATGGTGCTGGAGAGGTGGTCGGCGTGGGAAGGTGACAGGAGGGAAGCGTAGAGTGGGCTTCCTGTGTGTGTGGACAAAAGGCATCCCCTGAAACCGTCATGGCTCTCTGGTGCATCACAGGGTACAAATGAAACTGAGGCTCAAGTGTTTGCGTGGGGAAGCACACACCGTTGGGAGTGGATGTGCCCTGAGGGTGGGTGTTGGAGCAGGCTGTGAAGACACGGTACAAGTTCTTTGCTTTTCCCTGTGACCTGCCTCAAGTACTGCTGTCCCACATGACCCATCCTGCACTGCTTTCTCTCAACAGAAGAATGTTCCAAGACCTGTCATTGAAACATCCCCATAGAAACCTACAGCACATCTGCCACAAAGGTGAACCAAGCCTGGATGAATGGAGGTATTTTTTCACAATGTGTCAGACAAAAAGAGGTAAGAGCCACTGAGTAACACCAATGAGGAACGTCATCTGTTGCCATCTGCTTCTCCTGCCTTCTTGGGCCTGAAATATTTTGCATTGTTGAAATCAGTTCAGTAGACTTTGGTTTCGTTTCATGCTGATTGAATGATGTGTGGACATCTTCTTGGCTCTGGGTGAATCAACAACAGAAAGAAGTAAGAAACACTGTCTTCTTTCAGCTTAGGGAACTATAAAACTTTTTATAGAGTGCTACATATTTTACCTCAGCAGCAGCAGTGTCCTTTCGCAGGAACATAATTCATTTGAAATACAATAGATCAACCACAGAGATGGAACGGGTCAACTTTTTTCTTCCTCACTCTTAGTTATATTTTTTGTGGAGGATCTTTCTCCAGTGTTTCTGGAGAAACCCAGGAACGAACATTAAAGATTACCTTAAATCTGTAGCACTCTACAAATTCTTCTTCTGGGCTGTATGATGTCCCTTTTTCACCATCTACGTATTGGTTGAACATAGATAGTAAATAGCAGTATATTACTGCTTTGCAGCTTCAGCATAATTTACATAAGCAAAGAAAATGTGTGTCAAGGACTCAAAACCAGCATAGAAAACTGACTGCCTTCAGCATCTGTGAATAGAAAAGCACATTGTAAATATCTGAGAGGAAGAAATCCAACTGAAAAGGAAATCCTCATATAATTAATTTTCCCTGTCATCATGTGTGTGTGCTACCTAAAAGTTATCCAGAACAAAGATAATTGTTGCTTTTTAGACACATACAACCGTTTAATTGTTATTGTACTTTTCATAACAGCTTAGTCTATGTGCATCACTTTTCACCCTGTAGACCTAGGAAGGAAAACTGGATACAACAGAGCATTGAACTCAGCTAGAAGTAAGTTTCTCGGTTGTAGAAGTTGTTTAAAATTGTAATACATTTAATTTCCACACTGCCTTCTATTTGCACATTTCAGGATGTCTGCAAAAAAAGAAATATCAATGTAAGCTTTTTGCATCTCTCTGACATAGATAAGTATCACTACCCACTTTTAAAACTGTAGGAAACAGAGACTTGTAAAGGGGCCTCTGTGACAGCGGCTGTTTTTACAGAAGCTGGTATGTTAAACAGTACTAGGTGTGTATTTAAGGAGAAATGAAAACTTAACCCACATTTTTTGTAATTCTACTAGATGAGTACACACCTGGGAACAAAGTCTATCCCTCACATGCCCCAGCTTTGAACCCTGAATAAGCGGTGAGAGCTCTCAAACAGAGCCAGCCCGTTATGCAGCTTTTTGGTGACTGTTGTCAGTAGGTTGTGCATATAGATAGCAATAATGAAATTCTGCCCTGCAAACTCCATCTCTTTCTCATGTCTTGCTGCTTATTATTTTATCTGTGTGCATATCTCTTTGTCCACATCTCATTAGTTCTTCCAAGCATAAATCTTCCGTGCTGTAAAGTGCCCAGCGAATACAGACCTGCCTGTGTGTGCCAGCACATAGTTTAATGCAAATCTCTCATCTGAACGCAACAGATCTAGTTATGTACTTGATTAGAATGATTACTCTTTGGGTTTTTTTGTTCTTTATCATAAATATATTGATTCAGGAGAGGGGGGAAGGAGCTGTTAAGGAGAAGAACAAAACCAATATTTTGAAGCTAGACTGTGTTTTTATATTAAAAAAAGGTTTGTACAAATAGTAAGCAATTGGTCTAGGATAGCTGGAGGAACAGAATACATACAGTGATGGGTGAGCAGGAAAGTGCCCTTGAGAATGCCAAGATTTCACCACTTATTCCCCCCCCAAAAAATTTTAAAATGTCTATATGGCGAGAAGACAACAATGAAAAAGGTTACTTTTGCCCTTTGTAGTCACTTTATTTTATACCATCCTTAAAATAAATCACCATTTTGAAACTATTTTATGAGGTCACTTTATAAATTTTATTCATCTTCAAAAATCTGATTTTATATTTTCATTGCAGAAACTGCCCAAATGTTGTTTTTTCTTCTTGATTTCAACCTAATGCTGCAGTGAAAGGAGCCTGTCTGGTGCACCCCATCTCGCTCCCTGCCTTAGCTGTGGGGCAGCCATCGTGCCCTTTTGGGCTGTAGTCAGCACTTCAGTCAGCAGCTTACCCTAGTTCAGAGCAGTTTGGGGGTTTTAGTGGTGGTGAAACAAGGACAGACTAAGGTTTCTTCACTGAGCTCGACTGTATTTCAACACTGTTGTCAGAAGGGATTGATTAGCTCCATTTATTTTAAAGCCTGATCAGAGATAACGAACAGAATCCCACCAGCATCCCCAACTATTCTGAGGCCTGGATTAAGGAAACACTTTATGAAAGCATCAGGAAAGATTGTTTTGCCACGTGTGAGATGCACTCTTGCACTAATCTTTAGTAAAGGTGAGTTCAGATTATTGGTCATTTATTAAGAGAGTGGTTGGCAGGCCAAATCTAGCAGCACCGTAAGCCTTCAGTCCAAACTTTTTGCAAGTTGCAGGCACACATTGGATATCCTTGCAATGACTGAAACCTATCTGAACAACCTTTGAGGACATTTGGTTGTTTTCATTTCAGCTGTGAGAACAGGCAGAGGAGATACAGTCTTTCTTCATATCACCCTTATTCCTCCTGGAGGGGTGCAAGGGCATGGTGGGTGCCAGCATCTACTCTCCAAAATCTCTGCAGAGCATCAGGTGGTTCTTTTATCTTTTCAGTTTGCCCCAAGCCTAGTGCTTATTAGTATTTAATAAAGTAATTCGAACTGTGTCATCATCGACATACAGATGATAATTCTCAATCAATAGATAAATGTTTTAAATATTGCTTTAAGTAATATAGGACTCGGTTTCTGAAGGCTGCAGACAGGCAGTGTGGGAAGTGGTTATGGGAAGACTGTTCTTTACTAGATAAGCTTTCAGCTGTGCCCAACTGGCAGGTTACTTGATCAGGATTTAGCTCCTCTTTACCAACACATGGGAAAAAATCTCCAAATTCCCTCATAGTGTGAAGTAGGACACGGATGTGAGATTCCTGTACAGGCATACAGGAACAAATAAAATTAAACATAAATAACAAAAAGGCAGTTTGTGTAATTCATGTGTTAATAGAGTAAAGGGTAATTTAAATTAGAATTTGAACTGTAACACCACAGTATTAGCAGTAGTGTTCTGATGTACAGAAGAATTACTGCATTGCTTTTCACTTGTTTTCAGAAAATGGGTTGCTGGCTGAACAAGCTTCAATACCTTTAAAAATGTCCTCAATGTTTAGAATACTGCTAGTATTAAAAAAAGTATTACTTAGTATTTAGGATTATTAATTTCTTGTTAATTATCTCCACATGGAGGAGCTGTAGAGTTAGAAATGATGCAAGAAAAAACACTGACTTTTGAAAGAACGTTGTTGACAGAGTTGTTATGACTTCTCTTGGTTAGCTGAGCAAACCCCAAATCTGCTATAAGTGCCAAGTGATGTGTGTCCTTTCAGCTTCTGCTAACCCTAGGAAGTTGCACTAGAACTTGGAAAGATGGGTCAAGAAACCTTTTCCTTTGTTAACGGTTTCTATCCACTGTATACCCAAACACGCTGATCTTTATGGCTGATCCTGTCAGGGCACGCTATGCTGGCTGACATGACTTGTGGAGGAATAGCTTGTGCTAGCCCAAGATCACTTTTTCCACATAGCTGAAATAAGTTCTTCAAATCTAGGAATCTAAATCGGCAAAGCAGTTGAGTCATGGAGCCCAGGCGGTGTAGCTTGACCATCAGTATTTTTAGCGAAGGGAGAGTTCTGCACATGGACTGAAGACTCTGTTAGTTTCTTTCCAACTAGAAGCTACTGAAATAGAAATTTATGTTATTTATTAGCAGGATTGAAATCTCTGTGGTGGCTTGACCCCAGGTGGCAATGAAGCACCCACCAGCCACTCACTCATTCTCCCTCCCCAGTGGGACGGAGGAGAGAAACAGAAGAGCAAAAGAGAAAAAAAAAATGTTGGTTGAGATAAAGACAGCTTAATAAGTGGAGGGAGAAAAGAACCTACCGACTGGTGTGAAGTCATTCACTCTGCACCTCTCACAAGCAAGCTGAGGCCCAGCCAGTCTCCAAGCAACAGCCACTCCAGGAAGACCTCCCAGTTCTGTTGCTGCCCACAACATCCCGAGGTTTGGAATATCCCTTAGGTCCCTTTGGGCAGCTGGGGTCAGCTCTCTGGGAGGTGTCCTCTGCTCATCTCTTGCCTGACCCCACCCAGCCTGCTCACTGGAGAGGGGGCAGAGTGAGAAGCAGGGTAGGCCTTGATGCTGTTCAGCGGTAGCTAAAACATCGGGATGTTACTCGCACTGTTCTAGTCACAAATTTAAAACACGGCACCATATGGGCTGTTATAAAACATTATTTCCATCCCAGCCAAAACCAGCAGTCTCCTACGCCATAAAGCCCCTGCTTTTCCATTCTTGGTTCCTGGTTTTCTTTTTCTGGAGCACTTTCTTGGTTCTGGCTCCCATTTTCCCACTATATTTTAAAAATGGGCTTGAAATGTTAATCCATAACAAGTGCTAGGAACCAATGCCAAACCCCACAAAAACAGGCGCTGATAAACATGTAAGAGCTTATGCAATATACTTTCTTAGTCAGGATAGATCCATCTATTCTTCTCTCTCCATGCACATGCACCCCTTATTTCCACAAATATGCAACTAAAACCGTTACTATTAATGAGCTATAGTGAAAAGGAGAAAAACAGTCAATGTATCTATAGTTATTATATTTATTATAGTTAGTATATTTATTGTCTTCATTATATTAATTATATTTATATGCTATTTATTATAGTTATTATATTATTGCATTATATTTATTGCATTATACTGTGTTATATCATATAGAGATCTGTGTATCTATGCACATGTATATTTAGTGGTCCAGCTTAATTAATTTACGGAAGAGCTTTAAGCTTCATGGAAAGGATCCTAAAAACAAAGACCAAAGCTATGACTGATATCAAAACCAGACTTTTGAGAGTCCCTTTTTTCTGACCAGGACTGTATTAGAGAAAAACTAGGAAGGAAATCTAAGTTGCTTTGATTTCTCAAAGTAAAAGGTAGAGAAGATGATTGCTGCATCTTTCTTGAAAAAAATACCGTTGATTCCATCAGTTCGGATCAGATATGGTTTACAAAATCCCAGACATAACCTCAAGAAATGTAGTCAGCAGCCAGGAAAGAATCTTCCTAATATAACAGATCTTGGCCCATATATAGTCTGTCTTCAACTCAATTCACGTTTACCCTGTATCACTCTGCAGCCACACCACGGTGTGGAAGAATTTCACCACTGATCTAGTCAATACTTAAAATGTTCCAAACCACGCTATAACTCTCAGCTGATCTTGGTTCCCTTCGCCTATGCAGGACCTATTGTATTAGGTTTTTCCTGCCTGTAAAAGTAATTCAATGGAGATCACTGTGTATACATCAGAAAAAATAAAAAAAGTGCCTATGTAAGTCATTTAGAATTCCTACTAAGATAAAAATAAAATCTTATCTTTATGAGAAGGAGGATTAGAACTAGAAGAGGGCTGCATCTCATTTCTTACCCCCATCTGCTGATGTTAGCTCTATCAGTGTTGCCTTAATGCAAGCATATCTGGCATGTCCTAGGTAATATCTCTGTCTGTGGTAGAGCTGAGACAGGAATGTGTAGTTCCTTACTGTCAACCTTGTGCTTGGCCCCGTTGCCCGTGGTTCCTTACATAATTTGTGACCTTCTACTCAGTTTGTAGACATTGTCCAGCCACAGTAAGGAGGTGTGTGTTGGTGGTGTGATGGGGGTGGTTTTGGTGATACGCCTGTACCAACCCAGGAATCTGTCACACAGAAATCAATTTAGAGTATGCTTGCACAAGGCAACGGGACATGATAAAGCCATACCTGAAATAGTGCCAGAACCTGAGGTAGCATAGCCAGTTTGGTTTGACACTGTCCCCAGAATAATTTGCCCTGACGAGAGGCTTATTAGCCAGGCCACATAGCAACATTAGTTCAGCTCACAGTTTTGAGGATCCCTGCTAAATACTAATGCTCCACATCATCCTGTGCATCCCATGTGGTGTTAGTTTAGGATTCCTGAGCAAGATAGTCTCTTTCTACTTACCTCTTACATTATCCTCATTTTTGGATTCCCATACAGCCTGACACACTGTTAAACATTTTCTGATCCTTAAGTCATCCTTACCACTATTCATTAGTCCTTGCCAGTGGTAAGCATAAATCTTTCACATTTAGTGGACTGCTGTGAATTGTTCCGTACTATCCCGTGCCAATTAAAGGTGCACAAGGCAGATCTGCTGGCTGAACTTAATCGGAAAGCATATATAGCTGAATATACATAGATTCCCAGCACACACGTCAGACCCGTAATATTTCAAGTAAATTAATCCCGTTCCTCACATTTCTGTCCAGCGCTCATTGTAGGATTCCACTTTTTTTTCCTTTTTTGCTTCTGATTTTTTTTTTTTACAGAAAATTCTCCCCTCATCACCAAAACAGTACAGACAATGCTTTTCCTGTAGCTTTGTTGCTTTGTCTCGTTCCAGTCTTATCTGATAGGAAAGAGTCAAACTAGAAGACCTGCCAATATCATACACCAGTTTCTACTTGGGTCTCTTCTTGCATCCCATTTTTATTTTGCAAGTATTTCTCAGGTATTTATAACAAGTATTCCACTTTTCTCCAGTAAAACCATAAGAAGCAACCAAGCTAGAAAGGTGCTTGCTACTCTATTCCTTAGGGGATTCCTAACTCAGAATGCATTTTTATATTTATTTAATGCTTGTTCTGTCACAGACATCATCTTTTTCAGGTTAATATACATTGGATGTGGTCCAATAATGAAATCTCATGTAACCCCCATCTTTACAAACACAAAAGCTGGCAGGGAGGGAGCAACATAGAGCAATGCTGTGCAGTTGTTGCTAGCTCTTAGACCCCATACAGCCACCAATTCTTAGGGAAATCAAATTTATTTCTGAGATGTGTGCTTGTGACCATCTCTCTGCAATGAATCACAGAATGTTTGGGGTTTGAAGGGACCTCTAGAGATCATCTAGTCCAACGCCCGTGCCAGAGCAGGATCCCCTAGGGCAGCCACACAGGAAAAGTGGCCCCAAGAGAGGGAGACCCCCCAGCCTCTCTGGGCAGCCTGTGCCAGTGCTCCGTCACCCTCACAGTAAAGAAGTTACTCCTCGTGTTGAGATGGAACTTCCTATGTTCTAGGTTACACCCATTGTTCCTTGTTCTATTACTGGGCATGACCAAAAAGAGACCAACACCTTCCTCTTGACACCTACTCCTCAGATATTTGTGTACATTAATAAGACCCCTTCTCAGCATTCTCTTTTCAAGATTAAACAGCCCCAGTTCTCTCAGTCTCTCTTCATAGGAGGGATGATCAAGTCCTTTAATCATCCTCGTAGCTCTCTCTTGGAGTCTTTCCAGCAGATCCCTGTCTCTCTTGAACTGGGGAGCCCAAAACTGGACACAATATTCCAGGTGTGATCTCACCAGGGCAGAGTAGAGAGGGAGGAGAACTTCTCTAGACCTTCTGGACACACATTTCTTAATGCACCCCAGGATCCCATTGGCCCTCTTGGCCACAAGGGCACATTGCTGTCCCATGGACAACTTACTGTCCACTAGAACTCCAAGGTCTTTCTCCACGGGGCTGTTTTCCAGCAAGGCGACCCCTAATCTGTACTGGTGCTTGGCATTGTTCTTCCCCAGATGCAGGACTCTACACTTGTCCTTCCTGAACTTCATGAATACTGTCTTTAATGCAGAGCAATTAACTATTTTGATTGTTAAATATTCTCCAACACGGTTTTGTGACAGGAGGTAATGACATGTTCAAAAGGTAACTTTGAAATTCTGTGTGGAATGGTTTTCATTTCACAAAGAATCACTGAATGCTACTCCCCAAATTCTGCTAAACACAGTGGTAGTGCAGCTTGCTGAGGGTGTCGGAGAAACATCCCTCAGTGGCTGGGAAAAGCTCTTTTAGAGAAGCTCATGATCTAATAAAGTTCTTATTGTTCATGAAGCGGGAAGGACTTGGCTAAAGCAACGTCTAATTTACGCACACACACCTTGTCACCCCACCGTAGCTGTTTGGGGTTTTCTTGTGAGAACTGGCACTTTTCCAAGGAGGTGTGTCAGAGTTAAACGAACATGGCACTGAAGTATCCTATTGTGTTGTAATAGTTTTGCTGGAGACCTGAAGGTGTGTCTCTGCCTTTATAAATACCTCGCTGCTTTTACAACTAGCTCTGATTCTTTTTGAAAGAGGCCAGTTGCATCAGGAGTTGCATTTGGGTATCGCCAAGCCCTGTGCAAGGTATGTCTTAGTTTTCTTACTTTCGCACTATTCCACTTGCAGCAGGAGGTAACTGTCACATCATTACTCCTTTTAATGTTATTTGTTCCTGTGTTTGCAACAGAACTGTACATACTACATGATGTTCTCTAAAGAGGGATTTATGGAGTGAAAATCTCTGTATGTAGTATAAGTCATGAAGCAAGTCAAGTAACAAGAACTATACAGAAATAGGACCTGCTCCCATCTGGTGCTTCCTATATATTCTATCTTAATGTAACTAAAGATATTTGCAGACAGTTGAATGTTGAAATAGGTTCTTTATTAACATGCCTACACATGAATTTCTGCTTTCTAACATGGAAACTTGGCTACAAAAGTAGCTATGGTGGAAACATCTGAAAAAAATACATTTAGGGATTTAATTAACTAAATGCCAGCTCTAAACTCTCTACTATTTTAGTATGCTCTGATCGGGAAAGCAACTTCATAAAGAGAAACACCGACGGAAATAAATGTGCTCTGCACAGACGTAGGGATCAGCTTGTTAATGATTTGCTAACTAGCTATATTTCAGATCTGAACTTGCACATTTACCCCTTGGGTTTGGTAGCTTTATACACAGCCCAGTACACTGCAGGTGTCTTCAAAAGCAAAAGGATAGTTCTATTAGTTTATCAGCCAGGGCAGCAAAGAATCAATAGTTACTTTTTGGTGTCTGGAAAGTCTACTAACCTTTTCTTTTTCAACAGGGAACTGAAATACTGGCATAGCAAGCAAATAAAGACAATTTCCAGAATACCTATGAAATAATTTTGCCCAACTTGAACCAAATGATTTCCCTTCTGTCTGGCATGTTTTTGAAGAATGGCCAGAGGATGGAGTCAATATGACTTATGTGCCGTTTACAAAAAGGAAGATCATGGGAACAACAACTTTTTATGTCTTATAACTTAAGATACCTGTCTAAGGTTGACAAATCTCAGGTTTCAATTTCTACTCTGACTGTAGAACAAGATCACTGGGCAGTTGCACATCCTGGGAGTAACTCTCTTCTGTTCCACATTGCATAGATAATCGAGCAATTGGATCAGAAGGACTTACTCCACAGCCATCTACAGTTCTCAAGGATATTACATAGTGGTTCTAGAAACCAGGTGTTATTCACACAAAGGACAAAGGATTTTGCCAGTAACATCGTTTTAAGAGCTATCCAAGAGCAGTGCAATTACTGTGTCTGAAGTACTGCAACTGTCAAACAGAGTCCAGCCTGAAATGAAAATGTTTTTATATTTTTGTTTGTTTGTTTGTTTTGAAGGCAGGTAACAAGCAAAACAGAGACCATGAAGATCAAAAGTTTTGGACTCCTTTGTGTGTTGATTCTAGTCTCCCAGGTGCTACTAGCCAACTCTGAAAGACATAAGGAACGAAAAAAGGGAAGAAAGGGAATAGAGGTCAGTGGAAAAAACCAAACTGAATCTAACCAAGATAATGAAAAAGGGCAGAAGTCAAAAGGAGGAAAATCAGCTCCTAAAGGCAAGTTTAAAACCAAGGAAAATGCTGAGTGCACCTGGGCAGTGACTGACATGAATGCTGCTACTGTGCACATAGAGTGCAAGCACGGTGACAGCGAGTTCTGGTGTGAATTCTCTGGACACCCTTCCACCTGTGCACAGTATGCAGCAAACCAGAAATCCTACTGGAAGCAAGTTTCTCGATCCCTAAAGAAGCAGAAGCAGATCTGTCAAGACCCTAAAAGTGTCCTGAAATCTAAAGTTTGTAGGAAAGGCCCACAAAGTGCTCATCTCAAGCTGACGCGCTCAAGCCTGCTAACATCAGAGAGTCCTGCAAAGGGAAACACAATTCATCGTGCGAAAGAAGTGGTTCAGACTCTGGCAGCTGCCCCCGTGACTGAAAAAAAGCTAGACCACAGTCCTCAAGACTGTGTCGAAGACATAGATTATATTGATCAGAGTAAGGTGGCTGAGGAATACTGTCCAGAAGGCTTCCTTTCTCTGTGCAAGTTTTTTATCACAATGGTCCAAGACAAAAAGTGCTGAGGAAGTGTTTCTAAAGCTCTGTATCATGAAAGTCCAGTCTCATCTAAGTTCCTGCAAACTATTCTAGATTTTATTCTCATGTTATATAGTGTATATAAGAAAAAAAGGAATATATTTTTTTGGATTTTGTATATATGTAGCAGGCTACGCTTGACATAGTTGAAAATGTTACAGTTTTTTATTTGCATGCAGATTGCTACACAGCTGTTACCCAAGGATGTTACATAGTGTTCACAGAAGTATATGAGTAATCTCCTTGCCCCTCTTTGAGCTGTGCCAGCCAAAGTCATGAATTCAGTGCTATGCACTTTTTGCTTATGTACAATACATTTAAACTAAAAATTACTAAGAAAAATAAACTTCAAAATATATTAAAAATATTTTCTCTCTCTCTCTGTTAACTAGATTTCTATATAAAAGCTAACCTTGAGTCAAAAATTGAGCTTTCACAGGAGTTAGGCAAAGTGTTGCTTATACAGCAGTTTTAAAAAGACTTTCGTAACTCTACAGACTAGCTTTCTCAGGCAGCGCAACCAATATTTTTGTATGGAACTACATTATCATTAGTTTTTTCTCATTTTAATAATGATGGGCAACAAGATTTTCAGATTTTTCCATAATTTTGCGAAGCTTCAGCTTTCTGTCGTCATAAAAGGATGCTAGAAAACTTTGCAAAATTCAATTCTCTCTTTTATCCTATAGTATGAAGTACATTTTACTCATTTTTTTTCTAGCAGGTAAACAGAGATGCAGAGATAAAATGGCTTATACAAGTTGGTACATAGGATCAGTACTGGATTCCTTGCTTAAGCAACTAAACGCTTGTTCTCGGCACTGCCTGTATATTCTTTCGAAGTTTCATTGTCTGTTATCTTTATGCATGGACAACACTAATAAATACTTTTCTATTCATTAAATTTCATCTGTATTTTCAACAGAAAAAAAAATCAAAATTCTGCAAGAATAGAAATTTTAGAAAATATGAAGCTAAATAATGACAACAACTGACCTTTACTAATTTCTGAAACTTCTGCTGGAATAAATGTAATATAAAAGTTACACTTTTCCAGTGGTTCTGCCTTCAGAAGAATGGTCTTCTACCACACCAGTCCACTTGGAGAAACTTGAACTTTCATGAAATACAATTTCCCTGAGCATTTCTAGCAAATTAAGTTAATAGTTCTGTTTCTTGAGAAAACATAGCCTGTTCCTCTCTGTAATTGACTCATTGCTAGAATACTTTAGATAATGTTTTTAAAATGAGTACTTATGAGTAACTCACCTCCTGCCACTTCTCTTTTTCTTCATTCTCACATATACCCTTTATTTAAATGAGCATGTCTGGGGGGAGCATTTTAATGCTACTCTGTCCTTTTGCTACAGCAATAAAGGCCCTTCCCGTTATTTACTATCGGTTAGTATTTCCTTTGCAATGAAGACTTAACTTAGCAAAAAACAAATTTAGATGGAAGGCCTCAATAAGAAAGTGCTACTAGAGACACAGCTGTTCTTTTTTTTCCTTTTTTTTTTTTTTTTGGCTTACACAGGGTTGAAATTATTTTGGCAGAGTTGTAAAGAAGACATGGTATCAGCTCAGGTATTAGCTGCAGTATTTTAAAGAGGTCAGTATTCTGAATGCTCTCATAAGTACTTCATATGATTATTCATTTAGATTTTTTGCTATTTACAATATTGCAATGTCTATTTGACTAATGCCTTGAAGGTGTTATGCTGATATTAGTCAGGCAAACTGTGTTTGAGAAGGATTCAGCTGTATTTTGCTAAGTCTGAATGGCAAAAAAAAGAGCAGGTTCTTCCTTACTGAAGTTCTAGCCTCTGCGTGCCCAGTGGAAACACTGAATTTGTGTGGGATAAATTCTGTTTGACTGATGCCCACAGCAAAGCAAAATTCCAGTAGAAAGGAGCACCAAGGAGCAATGTAAGACAGCCATTATGTTGCCAAGCAGGGAGGAAAACCAGCTACCAGCTCTTTATTATTAAGATTGAATCATAGGCTGGACTTGATGATCCCAGAGGTCTTTTCCAGCCTCAACGATTCTGTGATTCTGTAGATACGTGAATACTGAAAGTGCAGGTGAGTTCCAGCTGCTAGACACCTTGTGTATTGGCCTACACCACTTCACATGAGGAAATCATTGAGATAAGAAAGTCAGAAGATGCAGAGCAAGGATTAGGAGCACACACTTGGCTCAAGCAATCATGCACTCTAGCAATTAATTACGAATATCTGGTATACAGACACCTGTTGTGATCCCAGAGGAGAACTAGAGCACGGGACAGGAGTGGCTTAAGTAGCTCAGCTGCTCCAGATGTTTTGGAAAATGTGCAGTCTTAATCACCCTTAGATGCCATTACCCTCACGAGCACCATGGTAAGTACTTTGTGCCTGAAGCGTGATCTAGCCGGCTCTGAGGTGCCGGGAGCGAGGCACCGCTCTCTCGGTGGCTGCCGGCCAGTCAGGCACGCCAAGCTTGCAGGGACATATCCCAGAGCAAATTCCAGCTTGGGATTCCAGAGCTGTGAGTTACATCTTCGTATGCAGGACTGTCAGCACCTGGATCCACGTGTTGGAGCTGCAGGTTCCTCTCTGGGGATGCGTTATGTTTCTGCTGCCTCCTCTTCTTGTTTTCTTTCAGGACTTACTTCTATCTTCACACGTGGCTCTTTGCAGGAGGAATCTGTGCTCAATCTCAGCAGTTTGTGGCTGCATCTCACCTGCAACACCTGCAATCATGCCAGTATCTTACAAGGAAGGTGTGGAGCATCAGGAGGAAAAGGACATCTCTCTACAGCCTTTTTCTTTGGAAGGCAGACTAATGTGAGAGTGCACATCTCAAAACTGTCTCAGCCAAAGGATGGGATTTTTGACCTCCATGGGTATGTAGTTTTGGCTGTTCTTCAGAAGGGCACATTTCAGAATTGCAGGTTCTGAGGCAAATCTATCAGGAGTTTAACTTCATGAACAGCCTTTTCTGTGATAGCACCGGCTGCAAGCCTACTGCGAAGTGCATCTAAGATCTCATTACACTTATCAAGCCTTGCGTTTCAGTCCCACATCTACAAAGCAATTGCTTGGCAGCAATCACATACAAGTTTCTTGCTTCTGGGCATTTACAAAGCCAGTTAGGTCAGTATAACTTTGGTACTTCTGGAGTCAAGCTGTTTAGGAGAAATAAAACATTTCCTAGTGTTCTTCATCTACAGTCGTTGTGAAAAATTCACAGCTGAGCTCTAATCTGTACCTCTTTTCCCCAGGTGCACCTGTGTCATCATGTCAGAACTTCATGTTTGAATACGTTGGACTAATGGTGGCAGTGACCTCTCTAATAACCTATAGCAGGGCAAGCAGGAACACAGTCAAGGGAAACAATCAATGGATTTAAATTATGTCTGTGCAGCCCAAGTTCTCTGTCCTACCATACTGAAAACATAAGGATCTCAGTGTTCTTTCTTTCAGTCTGAGTTATGAAAAATCAGCCCCATTTTACAACTGGGAAAATAAGGTATAAGAAGACTGGATGACCTTGAATATCATGGGGACAAAATCAGCGGTGGAATCGGGAACCAAACAGAGGTGTTTAGAGTTGCAGTGGTCCCCTTCTCATGAATCATGATTAGATCATTCTGTACAACAAAGGTGTGTATTTGTTCTTGAAAATATCCAGCTAACTTTTAGGTATTTTAGAATTATTAGGAATATCTTTAGGAAAAAGTAGCTTGTTCTCTAGACAACATAGCTGGTTTCTTCAGACAACCCTGGGTGTTACAATTTGAATATTTGGTTGGAAAGAAGGGTAGGGCTTTTGAACATAGCAAACCTGTTCTAGCTTCAGAGATGAAGTTTCAGGGATATGGGATACTTATACATTTGGTAACTGCTTTAAACTATGAGTGATCTTTTTGGGTGGACCCAGCCCTGCATACTCCCACAACTTCTTGAATTCTCACCAAACTTTGGAGAGTTAAAAAATGGATTTATTTTTTTTAAAGGAAAGAGAAAAAAATGAAAGTAAGAATTTTTCCAAAATTATCTCCTAATATACGACAGTCTTACTTAAAAAATTGTAGGTATAATCTTTACATTCATTAGAAAGTGGGGAGACATTGTTAATGTCCAGAAAATAGCTCTGGCAATGCAGTAATACTTAAGAATTTATAAAATTTCAGCTCCTTTAGCTTTAAAGTTTTTACTCTTTTATTATTTTCTGCAGTGCATTTTCTGCTCACTTTCACATACAATTTCATTTGAATGAGTTTCCGTTCCTTTTGCAACCTTCTTTGTTCGTTTACCACTTTGGTGGCAGCACAGATTACATATCTAATCTCCCACATTGCAATACTGCTTGTAGGAGAACAGAGGTGAGTGACTTAACCTTCCTGCTTCCAGGTGTGCCCTACCCTTCTCTTCCCCTGAGGGGGCCAATGAGCATCTACCGCCTGACATCACCTCACCTGAATCTGACCAACCGTAGTGGAGACTGAGTGTTCAGACAAGACATATTTTACACAGCCGTGCTCAACCCATGTAGACATAGCTGAACCTAGATAATAAATTCCACTCCCTTTTCAACCCTTACCTTATTTTTTTTTTAAACTGACACTGCCCTGAGCAAGGCAGCTCAATACTTGTTGGTAGATGCTGCACCTCACCCATTCCTTTGCCTGGTTTTTACTCCATTTCAATATATAATATTGTTTGTTCCTCTAGGCTATTTTCAAGAGTGATGCCACTTTGATTAGCACACTAGGAATTGATCAAATGGAAAAATCCAGTTTCAGGAATGAGAAGTTTAGCAGGCCCCAGCCTGCAGAAGTTCCATGCAATCTTGTCACTAGGGTGGTGGTACCATCCCATCCCTGGCTGGTGTATGCACAGCTCCTGCCTGTTAGCACTATAAGCAGTACAACAAAGCCTATGGATCTCAAGACTGCTGTCGGTATTCCTGTATTCAAGCATCTTTGAGCTTCTTTCCACTCCCTTCCTTGAAAGAGCAGGGAAACTTTGAACCCCAGCTGCAGTGATCACCTCTCTTCAAAGATTGGTGAAAGAATCCAGATAGGGGTTAGAGTTATCAGACGCTGAACACCTGGAGGTTTCAAAAGGATATCCAGGTGCCTCTCTTTCCGTTTGCATTACTGCAGTGAGGTGACACAAGGTCCCACATAAAGAGAGGGAACTGGCCATGTCACAAATCTTCTCACCTGTCTATAAAGCTAGACAAGCAGAAAATTATGTGTTAGGACCCAGCTTATCTTTTTAATGAGGATTCACACAACAGGTTTCTCTGGAAACATTCTCCTACCCATGTAAAGTGTGCATTTTATTCATCTACTAGAACTTCTAAATTTGCTTGTTGATCTTGGTAGCAATAGGTGTTTTAAGAGAAAGAAGTGCTAATGAGTAGGTGGAAGAACTGTGAAGACTTCCTATGAACTTGCTGCTACCTGGCTGCCTCAATCACTGATCGTACCAGGCCCTGTGAAGAAATGATATGCTTAATTAACTTGAAGCTCCCAGTGGACCATAGAAGTCTCACACTGATTTCTAGGCAACAAACAGACACATCAAAGTGGCTTTGTTATATAATGAGAGCCTGCAACGTGTTGAAAACTGTCTGCGAGTGTGCACGTATAAGCACTCTGTGGTGCTTTGTGCATGCCAAGGAAGGGGAGAGCTGTTCCAGTCAGCCAGAGCTTTTGATGTTAAGATGAATCTTAAAATCCAGGAACAATATGATCTGTAACAGGAATGTATTCCATACATCCATAATATGTGCGCTAATTATAGGTAATGAGTCTGCTTATATAACATAATATTATTTATACAATATGAGTTACGTTTACATTTGTTGCCTGAAGGCGATGTGGTTTCCAGAGTCCCTCTAGAGGTGGTGTGATTCCCTGGAAAACCTTGGACTGCTTTTGGACTATTCCACAGCAGCTGAGATCTTACAGCTGTATTTGTCATGGCAGCTCTGCTCCTACCCCTTGTTCCAAAGGGGCCTCCAAAGCACGGCTGCAGTTTCTCCCTTCAGTACAAGCTTCCAGAGAATTTTGTGTCTGAAGGTATGAACATGGTCTTTGTTCTGTGTGTGTTAGAATCCTGTACAGAGGACTCCAGTTAAATGTTAATCTCAGAGACTCTCTGTTCCTCCCTTACACGTGTAAGTGGCACAGAAGTGAGGTAAAGAGGTCAGTTTGTGGACAGAGAAAATTTGGGACATTGGGGGTGCTGGTTTGCTTGAGATTTCAGGTGACATCTTGCCTCTGAACAATCCTCATGCGAAGTATTAGGGGTTGTATGTGCTGCTGCAGATGGGGAGTTGGGTCAAGAACACTCCCGTTGGGGTAATGATCAGGTTGTTAGTTATACAGGGTCGTTAATGCTCCCAGGTTATTATCATTGTAAGACGTTAGCTGATAATGTCCTAGCCAATGTCCAGCCAGGTAATTACACTCTGCTGCCCAAACTCTTCTTAAAATTTCAATCAGATGCAGCTTTCTTCACTACCTTAAACTGCTTTGTGTTCTGACTGCTAACATTTATATGCTGGCTTTTTGAGCCCTTCCCCTTAAAAACTGTAGGTATTCCATTTTTCCTGGATTTTTTTTTGTGGTTTTATTTTGGGGTTTTCCTTTGATTATTTTTTTTTTGGTTTATACCTGTCCTGGGTTTAGCTAAAACCCAGTCCTATTTAGTGATTTTTACTTTTCAGTTTTAGTTTCTTCTAAAAGGCTGCACTTTCTGAAGTTAGCAGCATGTTTTCGTAGACATTGCCTGCTACTAGCAGTGATAACACCTGATGTTTACAGTTACTGCCTGGGACTGGTATGCAGACAGGCTCTTGCTTATACTTATTCCTATAGTGACCAAGGCCACTGCTGGCTCTTGTGTGCCACGCTGGGGGTGCCGGGTAGTAAAGGGGGTCACAAGGAAGTAAAAGGTTGCATGTCCGGGGGAGTAATAGACAGGACAGGTGACCAACAAGAGTATTCCATCCCATATACGTCATATTTAGTATAAATTGGGTGATCAGGAGAGTTTCTGCCCTCTCCTTCTTTGCCCTCTTCTGCAATGGCCGGTGTCCAGAGAGGACTCTGTCCGATCTCCTGCTTTTGATCCGGATCCTGAGTTCCCGAATCCAGCTCCCTGTATCCATCTCCCCGCCACCGCCGCTGAGCCTGGGTTTTTCCCAGTGCCTCCTGCTCTGCAGCATCAGTGGTGATTGCTGTTCGGGAGAGGGAGTCGGGTTTAATACCGGGCTATTATCTATAGTTGTATATAGTTCTTTACTTTTATCATTCCACTATTATTTTCTATTATTATTGTTTCATTAAAGCTGTAGTAGTTTTTTTTCTTCTCTAACCCGAAAGTCTCTCTACTTCATTCCCTTTTCCTTCACATTTGGGGGAGGAAGAGGGGGTTAGAGAGCGTCTGTCTGTGTTAGAGGCCGGGCTAGCCTTAACCCACAACAATACCTAAAACTGCAGCACTGGGGTCACCTTAATGCCTGAATTTATGCTTTTATTAGGAACTGATGATACTGGATCATGCCTGCATTACTTATCTGAATTTTCTCCATGCTTATTCCTGTAGACAATTTTGGCAAGCATTCTAACATTTCTATGAATACATTGGCTTCTATTTTTGGAAGAAGGGCAAGATTAACTCAGAGATGAAAACTAACTCACCTTCCTGCAGAACAGCAGTCTTCATGTCACCCTTCCTATCTCTTGCCAAATGATTGTTGAATTTGGCTTCTTGTTTGTGTTTGAAAACTTGTTTATAAAACTTTAGTTTATATTCCTTGAGAGGTCTTATGTTTTCCTCCTAAGGTCCATCCACTTACTTAAAACGACTGTTTTCAGGGACATTTGTCTATTTGATACTGATTGGAGCTCCTCTGGGCTAACGTAAGTACTACTCAGAAGTAGTATTTGGCCTACCATTAGGACTAATTTTATTCTTTGAAAGAGCTACTTCAGTTTACTATTGACCAGTAAGCCAGATGTAGCCACATAATTGTTTGCTTCTGAATAGAATCAACTGAACAACTGAAAACAGGTCCAAAGGGGAAAGTAGTAAAGGCACAAAAAATCACTGTCAACAGCTTTCTCTTTCCATACCCTTTGTTCACATAGAGGAGAGTCATATGTTTTAGGCTTCTTCATGAATACAAGACACAACTGCGGCACGAGTTCAGCAAATGCTTCAGTCAGCAGAGGTAAGAACCTGACCTGGTGAATAGGAAAGTTCTTCAGTTTCCAAAATGTGCAACTCAAGCTTCTTTATGATGACAGCCAGAATACTGAGCAGTAGTTCTGGGCAATACTCCTTCTACTTTGATAATGAGGTCTCAGGTGATGATTGTGTCTGAGCATACCTTTCTGCCTTACATTTTTCTGCAATATCTGGTTCCAGAGGATTGCTAGTCCATACGGTACATAATAACTGACTTCCTGATTCTGTCTTGCTATATAGTTGTGTGACACAAAGAGTTGCTCTCAGCTCTTCATACAGAGAGCTTGTGGTATTAATTGAGAATATTATTTGTATAATTGCTAGCTTTGTTCTGCTCGGGTAAATAGCACACTGTTACTTTTCCTGGCAATAGATGTGTCAGGAAGTTTTAGAGAAAGTGTACATTGCTGCAAGGACAACAGAAGGTTCTCTGTTGCTCAAGTTTGGACAAAGTGAACTGTTTGGGGTTTTTTGGGGAGGAAAAATGCAGACTCAGTAGAACTGACCAGACTCTCTCTTTTTTAAGTCTTCTGATTATGGAACTACAACTTTTGAAGAAAATGAAAGCTTTTTGGGGTGTGATATAAGCAACAGAAAATATCAAAACCCTGGAAAGCAGATTAAGCCATAATGTATCAAGGACACAGAAAGTATCCTTGAAAGTTATAAAGATAATTGCCTTTCATGCTTTCTGTAGAGCTGAAATAGGTTTTACTGCATACCTTAGGAAGATTTGTCTTTCTTGGAACATTAAACAAAAAAATTAGCTACGTTTCATACACCTGTAGAATTCTAGTTAGGTGCTGTATTTAAATCTTTTTTTTCTGCATTACTACCATTAGTCAAAACCAGCAGGAAGCGAAAGAAACAACAAAATACCAAAGAATTCCAGTCATAGGGAGAGAAAGCCACCTCTGTGCAGGGAAATAACAGAAGGACTAGGTCAATGAGGTCATCTTAAGACGTTCAGAATTACTATAAACCTTTTGCTTTTTCATCCTGCAGCTTTCTGTTCTACAGGATGTTGAAAGGCTGGTCTGCACAGTTTTTTTTAAGTCTGTAGTATTAGAACACTCACAGTGCTGCTAAGCCAAGTAGATGAGAACTCATCCTCTGTGTAGACATGAAAATTCATTATTAGCAACATCCAGTAATCAGCTTAGAAATTAATGTAGTGAGGTGTACAGGCAGAGAAAATAGCAGGTTAACTTAGTTCTTGCTGGCAATCTTTGACTCTTACAAGTGCAACAATTTAGAGGTATTTATGTGTGTATGCGGGACTGCATGTACTTGAAGATAGATCCAGAGGGGGAAAAAATTTAAAGATTTACAGTATCACAGTTAAAATTTTTTATGCCAGAACTCCTTATTCATAGAATCATA
Organism: Apaloderma vittatum; assembly: GCF_000703405.1. Lineage (NCBI taxonomy): Eukaryota > Metazoa > Chordata > Aves > Trogoniformes > Trogonidae > Apaloderma > Apaloderma vittatum. Next base: position 35,213 of record NW_009692802.1, read on the forward strand.
GAATGGCCTAGGCTGGAAGGGACCATAGTGATCTTTGAAGTCCAACCTCCCTGTCATGGGCAGGGACGCCTCTCAACTAGATCAGACAACATATGGGGATCGAGCGGGGATTGAACCGTGGCCTTGGTGTTGTCAGCACCACGCTCTAACCAACTGAGCTAACCAGCCCCCTCCAGTAGACATTTTTTTCCTATTTCCATAATTGCAGGGTTCAGAAGGCAGAATTTTCATTTTGAGATGACAATGGGCAGAACTGATCAATGGTTACTTGTGTATTGCTGAGATTATTCTGTTTTACAAATAAGGCAATGGAGACAGAAGACTGAAACCACTAAGTCTGTATGTCAACGTCACAGTAGAATCTACAAGATATATCTTTCATAGTTTAAGTCCATCCAAGTTTCTGGAGTTAAGTATTAATTTGATTTCAGAATGTACAGACTGAGTGTTCATTTCTTTGAGTCACCACAGAATGGCACTTGGAAACACCATGATGCCAAGTGACCTGGAGCTATCAATTTTATTGCAACTTCTGATTAGTCTGTCTGAACGTAACAGCACTCTCCTTGTACATCCTTGATGACTTCCACCAGCATCTACATTCTCCAAGAGCTCAAAATGCCAACACTTGTATTGCCTTCTGGATCCTAGAAGGTGTTTATATGGCTGTATGGTTGAACGTAAATAGATGTGAACAACCATGAAGTGGGAATCCAACCAGTTCCTAGATTCTGGAAGAACTGTTATGTAATGCAGAGCCAGTCTATAACCTTAATCTAAGTCCCCTTTTAAAATTATCAGTTCCGTAGAAATCTACTCTATTCACTAAATCAATCAAATCACTTTAATTTATAAGCAAAAGAAACCTTAAAATTTAGGGCAATTAAAAAACATTTTTATTAGATTAGACAACTAGTCATGTGAGCAGAAATGTATAGAAAAAGGCAATTTAAAATTATGTGTTCATGTAAATGATATAGATTATCATTGCATGCCTAAAAAGATCTGGGCATATTTATTCTGGCTGGTATTGTGATAACATCCAGATATCATGGAGCACTGCTCCCACTCTTGGGCTGGTGGCTCCTGATATCTGTTGATGACGGGAATTTCTTAAGGGTGCCCTCACCTTGTAGCCCGGAGTTCACATTGATTGATGGTTGTGAGCAATAATCTCATCCAGTGGCTGCTATTACATGTCACAATATTCTTCCTAATTTAAGTACAGAATGAAACAGCCTTCACCATTTGCAGTAACACTTGAAATATTTCTTTGGGCATGTCCCCACTAGTCTGAGTATTCTCATTGCTGCAACCAGCTATGATGAGTTACTGCTCGTCACAGTCACCTCAGATTTCGTCTGCCAATCATGAATGTGGAAGAGACTACAACATATCTGCTGTTTGCTGGAAATGCCTTTGAGACTAGACAATTTATGGTCCTATTTTCTCTTCTGTATTTTGGGTGATAAGTGTTTCCAAATGCCTCTGGTCCTCAGTTGATCAGTAGGGTCTAAAACTTGACCTCTGAACCCTCAATGTTATAATAGAAGATACTTTCATGGGGTCTGGGAGTCTCTGGATTTGATCCATCAGCTGACAGGTAGCTCAATTATGCTTCAGAACTTTGATGGAGGATGTGTAGTGTTCTTTCTACTGTGTGCCTCTTCACCATATGGTACTGAACCATCAAACACACGTACTCCAGGTGCATGAGAAATAGCAAATAATAGGCACAATCCAAGCCATGCATTGCAGTACAGACCATTCAGCGGCCGCAGACTGGAGCTATAAAAGTGATCTCCTTTGATAATCATAGAAAAACAATTACCAATGCTCCTCTTGTACCAAGTTGATTTATTGCATGTTGGATGTGCATCTGTCTGGCAACAATGCTTTCTTTTCTCTTTCCAGAAACCAGCTTGCTTCACTGAGGTTTGTGGAGACCTCCTACTGAGGTGCTGGTATGCTGTGAATTTTGTCCGATGAACACATCATTACTGGTGAGCTGCCAGGTAAACTCCAGCTTGGAAAAAGAATTTTGAAAAAACATCCTTCTTCACCCACAAGGAAATGCATGTGCCTATTTTGTGGTCAGCATCTCAAAATCTATGAGCAATGGATGCAGCAAGTAAAGCAAGCTGCAATCCCAGTCAACATTATGCACAGACAATACATGTGCAGTGACTTTAATTTTCTGTACAATTCAAAAAGTTTCATGTCTTCTACATCTAGATTTAAATCGCTCAGATCTGTACATTGCAGTAAAGAAATATCTTCCCTGGCCCCATTTTTACTTTGAACTTTCAGACTATGCTGACCACTGAGCAGGTCTGCAGTATCTGTCCTGCCTTAGCGACAGAACATCATGCTCCAAAGAAGCTCCCAAAGACGGAGGTGAGTCCCTTTCATATGCCTTATAGCTTAACTTAACTTTTGCTTGCCACTGTTAAGGAAGACAGGTTAAATGCTGTCAAAATAGCACTGCAATTATCACAAATGTGTACATATAAAAAATTTGACCTTTGCCCAAGATTTTGACAAATCCAATAATACAACAATCAGAACAAGTAACAGTACCTGCTGCTAGACATTTTGTTTAATGGCCATACATATGGCCATGTGAGGAGATGGATGAAACGTGGAAGGAAATATTCAAACAGTCGTGCCTACGACTTCAGCCAAAAGCCTAGAATCACTCATTATTCATTCATTATATATCATCTGCTAATAAAGAAAGATGAAGTGCCTCAGGATGTATGAGGGGCATGTTGGGCTGTATGTAACACACTAACCAAGTCCTTGAAGTGCTCAGCTTCAAGCAGCAGCACAGAGTACCCTGATGGGGGAAGTTTTTGACATTTGGAATCGGCAGTGGCAACACCCAGGACAGAAATAAGGTGGGAAATAATGAGCAGCAGCTAAGAAACAGCAAAGTTCGTGCTGAGTGGTGTTGCAGAAGGCATGATTTCATCTCACCAGAAACCCTGCACAGTTGTTCTCAACCACAAGGGTTATATGATGATGGTGAACACCTTGTTTGCTAGAAATAGAGCGGAAACCTGTTCTAATAAATACTGTGGAGACAGGAAAAAGAGAAATTTGTTGCAGCTTAATTTTTCTTTGGAGAAGTAAACTAGAAGAACAATGTGCATGGTCTTGCTTGAACTTCATCTCTTCTTCCATCAAAAAGTGTTGTCCTGGATTTCTCTGAGAACCTCAGGATTATGAACACATAGTAGCTTAAAAAGAGACAAAGGAAAACAGCATAGTATGTTGATAAATTCTGGGCATATTGGTGTTATTTCACATGCCATCTGCAACTAGAGTCAAGTACGGTAGTTTTATTAGAGGGAACACAGAAATCAGTGACAAGCCTGCAGCAGCTTCAGGAATCTGTGACACCAATGCTCATCTTACCTGTGCTACTTGCAACTTAGACACATGCCTTTGATGTGTGCTATTGTCCGGTGTCCTATAGGTCACAGACTGATTTTCTGTTATTCCTGTGCTATTTCCATGGAAGACTGACCTAAAACATCTAAAACAACCCCATCGCTTTCAAGCAACATATTGTCCACAGAACCTTCTGAAATTGATGCTGTCTGCAATAAGTTAAGAAGTTAAAGCTGAAGCTGACAGGTCAAAATCCAGCATTACTCACCTTTTACTTGCTTATTGCCAGAAAATTGCCAGTAGTATTTGCCGGAAAAGAGCCTTTACCTGAGGCTATCCTGTGAATTTTACACGCAGGAGCATCCCAAGAAACAATGTTTTATACAGGGAACAGTTTGTTCTGTTTCAGCTGGTAACAAGAGCGGTAGTTTTGTTGAGACCCGCATTGATATACCGTATCCATGACCAGGATCATGGATGCCCGCAGGATTTTTTCCCGTAGTGGTTCCTGTTTTCCCTTCCTCAGATATGAGATGCTCGAGCAGGCCCAGGAGACGGCCCGTGCTCTCCTTCTCTGGGTAGTCTTCCACCACCCGCTCTGATCATTGAAATCACGTCCGTCACGAATTCTGGTGCACCATGGAGCGGGCACAGTCACTACACTAAGGGTGCTGCTCCACCCGCCCTTGTGGGAGCTGGACCGTGTCCTGGCTGGACTCAGAGCTGGGGATGAAGCATCACAAAAGTCTGGGTTTTGTCTGGGTGATGATTAACTGGAGTAACCCTATCAAAACTAAGCAGACTTTTTAACTGAATTCTGGTAATAATAACAACACCATTCTTACTGCTGGCTAGGGATGTTTTGCAAGATTCTACAGTGGGTTTGTGGAGCCTATCAACTCACAGGACACCCCAGGCATTTTCTACTTTTATTGCCATTAATATTTAGTACAAGTCACCCACTGCTGAAGAGTACTGAGGGAGATATATAAATAATTTTCTATCAATTTTTAATTTACTGTGTCAAGTTTTATCATGCCAAGGCTTAGCCAAAGTAACCTTGCCTGAGGTAACTGAGCATAATGTCAGTGAAAAAGAGTTACAATTTTAGAAATGCAGAATGGTAAATTTCTGCTATGGGACTGTATAATTTTTGACATTGTAATTAAAAAACAATTACTTTTGCACTGACGCAATTTGTCATGCTGTACATCCCCAGATCAAAATCAGTCATCTTCCGGTACATGATCTCTGCATCACTTACTCTAAGCTACTGTTGTGAGACTAGGAACACAAGCAATCCAAACCAAAAACGCGTGGAATATTAAGTGATCTCACTACTCTTCTCTGAAATGTTGATTGTTTCTTTTTTGCGTCATTGTTCAGACATGTCCCGCAGCTCACTTGCTTGTGCCTTCCATCTGGTTTACTTAAGGTGTTTCCATATTTGTGTTGAGGTGTTAAAGAGGGCTACAGAGCATCGGCCACCCTACAGCTGTGTTTCCTTGGCTTTCTGTGCTTCAATTTGTTATTTAATAGGAAGATTCTCAGACATTGGTAAAGAGCTCTTTAACTTGCCAGGATTGTTGTTTTGCTCTTGGTAAATTGAGAAGTGATATACTGATGTTGGTGAGGGCTTTTTGGTTTTCAGGAAAGGTAATAAGTAACTAATATGATGCACATAATAAGTAATGTGATACACATAATAAGTAGCTAATATGATACACATAATTTGTATTTGCAGGTATATTGCTGTGTAGAAATTCTTTTTCTCAAGAAGGCTGGAGTGACCAAATGCCTGGATTAGAAAAGAAAAATCAATTTTTTACAGTTCTGTTAAGGTATAATATTTTGGCTAATAATTAAAGGGAAAGATTATTTTGTAGTCAGTTAACCACAGTAGAATGATAAGAAAGTATCCTGGTGTAATTTTGAAAAAAAAAAAAAATCTTGCCTATCATAATGTGTTAATTGGTGCTATGATGTTATGACAACCAATGTGTGAAACAGATTAAAGACATACTTGAAAGAGAAGTTCCCTGAAACTTTCCTGTAGCTGAGTCCACCTGCTTCCTCTTTTTAGAATAACAAATAAGCTGATTTTCCGTAGTAAAGAATCTACTTCTCAAATTTGCTCCAGCAAACCTGTGAGTACTTTCTCTAATCACTTTACTATGATTATTCAGAGATAAACACAATAAATGCAGGGACTGAATTTCAGTCTAGCTGTGTCAATCTAATCCAGCAGCCAACATGTTGCAGGCAATGTAAGGTGTCTCTTTGCCCTATAAGAGTAATAAAAAATGGAAATAAAAAATGGAGTAATAAAAAATGTAAAAAGTCACACATTCTAGAAAATCTATCATCCTGAGATGTTTTCAAAGCCTCATGTCTTTAATTCAGCAAAAAAAGAGAGCGAGAAGTATCTGGATTAAAGATTCCACTCGGGAGAAGAAACTACCCTTCCTCACAAGATGAAAAATCTTTAGCACAGGATACAAGAAGAAGTTGCTAGAACCTGAATATAGGCAAATTATAAATTAATTTCCAATGATGGTGCTGAGTAATTACTGGAATAACCTACCATGGGAAGTGTGGATGCTTTGTTGCCTCACATTATCAGAGAGTATGAGACTAGTGCCTCTTTGTGAAGACTGCATCAGCCTAAAGTGCAATTTGAGGACAGAGCAGAGGCATGATATAAGATGAAACTAAAAAGCTGTGGTATGATCAGCCTAGATATTATCATAATCTTCATAATCTTAAAATTTTAAAATATCAATTTACCATTTTTCCTTTTCAGGCAGGAAATCTCAAATCTGGAGATTAAATTGTTTGCCCAGTGTCACATTTCAAGTCCCTAGTAGCACTAGAAATTAATCCCTATCTATACAGAGCATTCAGTACATCTGTGGCTCAACAAAAAATGTAGTTTATTAATGAAAAAAAAGATTCAAACATCCCAGGATTTGCTTACGCTTATCAAGCCATATGTTATTCTTTTACCTCTTCACATGAAGCAGACAACTGTATTGCATATCACAACTGTCTGATATTACTCACGAAAGTTATGAACCTCTGATAAAAAACTGTAGAAACTGCTATTGTCTTCCTACATTCTCTTTTTAGTAATGTTTTAAATATAAGGAATGAGCTGCTATCCCTATCACTATTTTGCTTATTTCTGTAATTTATGTCTGTCTAGATCACTTCCTAGTCTTTTCTTAATGTTTTCCTGCTGTCAGCCAAGCACAGACACATACTGATGTTGAAAGTCTGGTTTCAGGAAAAGCAAAGCTGGTTCCTTCTGGTCACCTAATGTTGTATGCAACGTATTATAGCACAAAAAACCATGGCTCTGCATAGGGCCTCATCATCAAGAAATTTATTATCTGCCAAGTACAGCTCCAACTGACTGGTTAGTGAATTACACATCCCCTCTGTGTTTGACCCACAGAGAACGTAATTTTGGTAATGTTCTCAACCTTTTGCTCAAGCTCCTAAAGTTCAGTCCCAAGGAGGTCCCAGGTCTAATTGCAATGCGGTGCTATTGATCTGATTAGCATTTCAAGAAGAGTAGGAGTGGGAAAAAGATTTTCCCTGGAGTTTGTCCCAGTCTGATGCAAACCATTAGTGTAACTCTCCTATATTGACTAATTTCAGGATTTTCAATTTCAATAAGAAAAGAGAGAAAAAAAGCTATCCTTTATACTATTTGCCTTTTTTAAGTGGTTGCATTTTTTACTTCATTAAGGAATAGGAAAGAAACTCTAAGATTTCTGCCGCGGTGAAACCAGGCAATTTTGGCTGTACTTCTGTTATTAAACTGGAAAACAAAAAATCTAAAGAAGTATGGAATATGCGCAAGAGGAAAATCCTAAAGCAGGCATGTGTGGTCTCAGTCTTGAAAATGGAGGCAGAACACAGGCTATGAAATGGAGGCAGCAGATTAATAACAATCTTTTTTTCTTTCTTTTTCCCTAGCACTATACTAGATTTTCTAACTGACTGCATTTGACATGCGTTACCACAGAGTCAGCTCCTGAAACAGTCAGCAAATTTTAGAACTGTGGCTCAACACGTTCAGGAGATGAATTGTGAAATTTTGATTTTAAATATTTTGCAAAACCCTTTTATCTGCTCTGTGTAAGAGGATGCTTAGATGTCTTTTTCGGTTCAGGAATAGTTCTCACAGCAAACCATTTAAAGTTTGGGATTCATTTTATGAAACTTTAGCCACTTGGAAGCTAATTTTATAAATTTGAGCTAATAATCTAGGCAACTTTCCTAGTCAGTGGAGAGAGATAAGAAGCTTCTGCTGGAGCACATCATCCCTACTGTCTTACCCCACCAGTGCAGAGCAGGATAACTGCTTTCAGGAGGTGCCTGCTTTGTCCCTTTAACTGCAGGGAAAGCTTGTTCAATCAGGTGATTAACCTTAAATGATATGAATCCTATCTTAAGTTATTTAGTATGGACTTTAAACTTCTCCACTCTACTCTCCTGAAAACAGCCAAATCCCAGTAGTGAAATGAAGCAGGGTTAAGGTAGCTGTATTGGGGTGAGATGTGTTGGTTTGGGTCAGATACTGCTGAATGTGCTTCTTGGGCTCTTGGAATTTGGGCAGGCAGTGCCACACAAGGAAGGAGGAGCTGCAAGCAGGCAGCTGCCCTCTCCCGCTACACAAAGCAGCAATGAGAATAAAAGTACACTTTCAAACAAAAATCTCCCATTGATTCTTATTTTTCCAGCTAGATACAAGTCTGGATTTTGTTTTGTTTTTTAGCAGGGAAAAGGAGTATTATCCCAGACCATTTGCCTCTCCTGGTTTGTCAGGATTTCCATGAAACATTTGTGCCGGCAGAACAGGGGGATACTGCTGCTGCTGCTGCAAGATAAAGGAGCAAACTGGAAAGGCTGAGTGGGGACTGTTTAAGGATGCAAAGCTCTTCGTGGCTTGGTCAGACATTGAATCCAACCCTTCAGCTTTGGGAACAAATAGATATACATCCCCTGGTCATAGGTATGTGAGAAGTGTGGTTGTTGTAATCCACCTACATAGCTAGATCTTTTACGCATCTTTTTCTTCTGCTGCTGCAGCTCCTGTTATACTGTCTGTGGTTTTGCTTCAGCCATACTAACTGATTTTTATCTTTTCACCAGCCTTCATGTATTACACGCAAAAGGTTTTCTTTGGATTAGCCAGTGTATTGCTGCTTCCAAAAGATTTAATAAAAAGGATCAGCGTCTTAGCACCTATAATTGTTGTCTTGAGCCTGTAAATTATATTGTTATTAAGAAAGAGTTTTTGAGATGCAGTCTGTTTGCAGGTTTTCCTACCAGAAGGCTTACTGATCTCATTTTTCTCCTCATTCCACAGCACTCTTTTATATAAACATAATGTCTGAGGGTCACTGTTTTGAGTATCAGGGAGTCTTCCCAGAAACACACATGAAGGGCCGCCCAAATCAACCAAGGAGAAACTTCTTCTGCCTGACAAATCCTGCAGTGCTGCAGCTTCATCAAGTCCCATCCAAAACGAATGCCCTATTGCCAGTGGCCAGGGGGGGCCAAGATCTACTGCATTATGTGCTGCCAATACACATATAAACAGGATCAAACCCTGCCTCTCCAAAGACTGTTCCCCATTATTATGTTACAGGCACTGCGGTATGAATTTTGGGCTCTGGTTGGGCTCTTTGTTTCTGGTTTTCAGAAGACTTTCCTTTAGACTCTTAAAGATTGTTGTTTCAGGTGAAAACCTGTAGTCATAGTCATTAATTTCACTGATGTCCCTACCCATAAGCCATGGAGAGAGCTAGTGGCCACTGAAGGGTGACCACAGGGAGGTTCAGGAGGCTGAAATGGTGTGTGGGGCAGCTACCTGGGGCAGCTAAGAAGGAACACAAAGCGTAAGCCCAAGTGGAATTCAGGCCATTGACACATCCTGTTACTGAGCCTCCTGACCCTAAGGGAGGCTGGTGCATTTTAAGTCAAGCACAAGGCCAAGCAATGCTTAGTAAGGAGAACAAACCTTTCATTTGTTTTCTAATCTAAAAAATAAGTTTAATAATTACAGGCTCTTGTCAGGTTAAGTACATCAAAGACTGGAGGAGGAGCACGGCTGTGGTAATAGGGTCACGGAAGTAGCTTTCCCAGCACTCTGTGGTTCTGGGAGTGCACAACGTTGATATCGCCTTATCACCCAGTAATTCCTGGCAGTGCTCTTTGGCAATGTTTGCTGTGGGCCTGGAGCACAAGCTAGCCCATTTATCTTGAACAAGTTGCGACAGAGGTTAGCCTCATGAGATTGAAAGCATATTTTCAAAACTCAACGTGTTTCAAACTATATTAAGAGCCATTTCTTCCATGTAGTGGGGAAAAAAGCACAGATTACTTTTCCTTTTCTCTAGTTTTATATGAAGTTTGGACACTTTTTATTGATTTATAAATTTTCAGCAGAGAAATAGGATTTGGGATTATACTTGCTTGGTAGGGCATGTCTGCATGGGATTTCAAATGTGTCATTGTGGATAATAAAAAATGCTTGTTGGAAATGAGCTCACTCATGTTCTGCTACGTATGTAATCCAAACAGCACAGACTTGAACGTGTGTTAGTGGGTCAGATGTACACCTATTGTGCCCATAAATAAATAAAGTGGGCCAACATTAATGCTTTCTCCTTAGGGACAAACAGCAGCACAGAGTAGATGACACCAAGCTCCCTGGACCTTGGGAGTGTTATTGGGGAAAGGGCCTGAGGCGTATCCAGAGTCTGTGAGAGCTGCTGTACTTGGGCTGACTCTCTTCCTTTTTGCAAGTGCAAATGGAGGGAAAAGCAAATGAGCCATCGGTGTCCTGCACCCTCTTCCCACCTGTAAATCCATAGAATTAGTAGCAGAATAACCAGTCAGAATGAAACCAGGCAATCACAAGTTCAGTAATTTCCCTAATGTCAATTGTGTTTATTGCCAAGTTTCCCTGTGAAGGTGTGTTGGTTTACACACCTATAAAAGACAGACTTTTTGCTGGAACAAAGTTTGTGCCAATTGCTTGCCATTACAAAGCTGCCATTTACTCCAGCATGATCCTAAATGTGGACCTCAGATTTCATAAATACAGATTCACTTCTCAACATTTTACTACTTAACCACTGATAAGAATAGTCATCTTTCTGAACTAATACGACTGAGAACAACACACGTATCTGGATGTCCGTGTTCAGGACAAAGACAGGATGGTTAACTTACAGTCACCTGCAAAGACAATGATTTCTCTGTATAGGCTGGAGACTGAGGTAGTGGGAACACAGTTGGTGGACGATGAGCACTGTGACTTTTCTCTGCTTTCCTGGGTGGGTATATGTAGACTTTCATATATTGAATGAATTTCTGAGGTTTTTTTTTTTAGGAAGTGGCGTATTTGCATGTGCAGTCTGAGGTGAAGCAGAATGTGAAGCTGAATTAACAACATTTGCAATCAGCAATTTTATTATAGATCTTGATTTTACAGTCAATATTTTATATTACAACGGAAGAGATACAAAAGGGAGCATGAAGACAAACTCTTGACCTATAGTCAAACTAAACTATTTTGAAGTATTGATATGTGTTTGTGTTGATGCAGTTAAGTGGTTACACAACAAAGTGCAAATAAAAATACATTTCACTTAATGTAAACATTTTCGGTCAGGTCTTCGGTGTGGTCCAGCTATGCTCGGTGCAGGTCTGTGTATTATAGAGAAAAGGTTTGTCTGGAGATGCTCGAAATTACACCAGCTTATGTAGCTCCATAAGGATGCTTCACACTCTGGGTAGTTGCTAAAATGTACGGCATTATAGCCTTCTGCCTGTGGGATCACAGAAACCTCAGCTTCTCTAATGAATCGGCAATCAGATACACATCTAAGAGTGTATCTGAGGCAAAGCCTGTTCTGTTCTCTTAGCATCAATGGCACTGCACGAAAGCACTACAGCTGCGGTCACAACCTGGCCTCCGATCTGTGTTTATTTGTTATAAACACTGCACTTGACTACACATAAGAGACTGGCAAAATAGAAATCAAAGGAAATCAGTGAATCCTGCCATTTCAGTGTATTATAGCATGTCCGTGCTTCTGAATTATACACTGCAAGGCATCACCTTTCACCTCAGAAACCGAGGTCAAGAGAGACTCCTTATTGTGGCAACCTTTAGATGTTTGGCTCTATTCCAGTGGATGGCCAAGCTGTGGTCTGAGTGACCTTTTATGAAAGCCGGAAGGCTTATCCTTACTGCTATATTAAGAATAAAATGTAATCTGAACTGCAGAGGTGTTTTCAGTAGGATTTTAATAGGGTTGTCTGAATCAGTCTTGCTATTTTCTCTCCCCAGCTACACACTTGACCAGTTCTTACAGATGCTGCCAACCCTCCTGAGCACCTTCTTGTCTTTTCTTGGCTCAGCTCAGCTGTTTTCCCACCAGCTACTTACTGTGATGCCCATTAAAAGTGAAGAACCACCCTGTCTCTTCCATCACTTGCTTTACATGCTCAGAGGTGCCACAGTCCCTGGGAGAAACATGATTTATACTATGTGCCACTGGGCAGTGTTCCCCTCTGAGGGATGCTGCAGTGAGATGCAGGGAGAGCATAGCACACCCTGGTCATTTCTCACCCAGCCTTTCCAGCAGGGAGGGAGAGAAGCCTTGATCCAGGTAAGTTCTGCCTCTGCTGGAAAGTCTCTTTCTTCTCTGTTCATGCCCCAGAGAACCTGCTTTGAGCCTCTGGGCTCGAGGACAGCTGTACAGGAAGGAGGAAACCAGCGGAAAGCATGTGCCCTCAGTCCCTCCGAAATAGTGTTTGTGTGCATGTGTGTACAGTAATCACGCCTCAAGTACCATCTCCTGCTATTTGGCTGTTAGTATCACAGCAAGGATTACTGATTATGGACTCTGTACACACCATGCTACTATTTGTCATTCTAAGCTATGTAGCCATGTCTTTTCCAGCTTTACACACAAATTACAAAATTCTTTAGTAGCGCGGGGTCTCCACTTCATGGAGTTGCCGTGGTGTTGGTGCAAAGTCTGCAGTCTGTGTGGTCAGGGTTGTGCACACACTGAAGGAGCTGAACTGGCCTGTGATAAGACACAAAATCAAATATTTAGTAACCACTTTGCAAGTACAACAGAATAACTCCACAGTTACTAATTGCAACATGAAAGTCAAAGTGCACGTTATATCTGTGCTTATCAAACGGATGTCTTTTCTTGGGGCAGATTTTTGTGTTGTTTTTTTTTCAGATCTTCCTGCAGAAAGATAGCTTTTTGGTGTTTACAGAAGACAGGGATAAAAGCAAGTAAGTACAAAATAAAGTAGGATGTGACATCACAGAATGTCAGCTATGCTAAGCTAACAAAAATAATTATGAAAAATCACACAGAATCACAGAATTGTTGAGTCTGGAA
>NW_009692803.1:0-5172 GCF_000703405.1 Apaloderma vittatum
CCGTCGGGACGTGCCCTCACATCGTCACCTGACGCCGTCCTGTCACCGCGTTGCGTCATATCGCTGTCGCTGTGTTGCCCCGTTTCGTCCTGTCACGTCTCACCGGTCGCAGCGGGACATCCCCCGGTCACCCTTCTCCCGCCGCCGGGGGGCGGTCGGGTCCCGGGTCCGGGAGGGGCCGGTGGCTCGTACTCGGGGACGCAGCTCCGAGGCCAAGAAATGGAGAGCTTCTCCCGAGAAGTGACGGGTTTGTTTTATTTTATTTTATTAACGGTGGAGTGTGGGTGAAGGAGCAAAGGCGCCCGGTGCGTCTCACCGGGTGACCCCCGGTTGTGCCACGAGGAGGATATTGTCTGGAGGTCTCGGTGGACTCAAGCCCGTGACCCTTGGCTCGTTCTTCCCCTCATCGTGGTTCTTATTGAAGCTTTTCAACGTTTGGGTGCTTCTTCCCTCAGCAGAGGGAAGACATGTTGAAGGGATGTATCCAGCAGATGCCGTGTGGGCTGTTTTCCTGATTGCCTAAAGAAGCAGAATTCCTTATATGCAGTAAAATAGAAAATACCTGTAGTTAAATTATAGATAAAGTATATCTAAGCTAAGTGTTTTTTCCTCAGGTTAAAACTTGAGGAAGCTAAAGAAGTTCAGAGCCTCAGAAAGAGACCCAATGGGGTGAGGTGAGTAAGGGATGGAGCACCAGGGATGGGAGGTTGTGTTGCTGTAATGTCACAGTAAATTTCTCTCCTGTCATGTGGCACCTTTCAGGAGAAACTGTTACATGTCAGATAGTGCCAAAAGCGTGTTCTTGGCAGAAGGGTTTCTGCATTAAGACCTGAGAGTGAAGAACAGAGGGAGCAAAGAGTGGGCAAAGTCTGTTCTGTATCCCAGCCGTGAAGAAAAAGATCAAGAGCAGCATGGACCATGAAATGTGTTTTCACCAAATTACTTGTGTACTGCACACATGGTTTAAATTGGACACTTTCACACCTCGCACCTCCTCCATCCTAATTCCCCTCTCTTCCAGTGCTGTGGGTTAGCGGATCATCTCCCCAAAACTAACAGTTCCTCTGCACCTGTGGAGGCATTAGGAAGATTGGCAATTTAGCATTAACACTGTGTCAGATGCTCTGCTGGACTGAGAGAAAGATAAAGAAAGGCAGTATTGGTGGTGCTGTGTTTCCTTCCACTGAATTTTATTTACTTTCTTTCCCTCCTCGACTAGCGCTGTAGCTCTGCTTGTGGGAGAGAAGCTGCAGGAAGAAGCAACGCTTGTGGTAAGTTCTAGAGACTTTCATGACCTCAGCACTGAGATGTGACGATGTGAAAACACCCGCGTGGTCCAGGTGGTCACTGCAAGTCTGGCCTGGGGTGGGACTGAGGCTCAGCTCAACACGTAAATCTGGTTTTGTCCAGGTTTTGAAGACTAGTATTAAACTGGAGAGAAGCCTCAGAGTTGCTCATTATTTCTTGTTTTACAGGATGACCCATTTAAAATAAAATCTGGGGGCATGGTGGATATGAAGAAGCTGAAAGAAAGAGGCAAGGACAGGTGGGTGCATATGAGCTCCAAGGAGAGCTAATCGAGAAGTAACCAGATGTTGTGTTGCTTTGAAGAGTTTAACATACTGTAGTTTGGCCAGTTCTGATTAACCTAATTTGTCAAAGTAGTTAAGAAAACCCACCAAAAAATGCCCTCCAAAAAACTAAAAGCTGTAAATGTTGTCATCTCCATTTAGGATTAATGAAGAGGAGGATCTGAACTTGGGAACTTCCTTCTCAGCTGAAACCAACAGGCGCGATGAAGACGCTGACATGTAAGTTGGGCTGTGTTGTGTCTGGGATGTTTTGGGTGTCCCCACACAATTATCTTTTTTTTTCTCTCTCGGATACCAAGAACATCTTCCCAGTTGTCACTGAAACATTCTTTTCCTCTTTCACGTCCTGGCTGCCAGGCTTGAGAAGGCTTTCTGATGCACAAAGATGGGAGGTGCCAGCCAGGCAGCCACTGTCACGTTATTAAATACCAGTGGGAGCCTTCGCTGCCGGCTGTGAAAGAGATTGGAGGATCTGATCGTTTCTTGGACAATTGTTTTTTTGCACCTGATGTTAGCTGAGTTGTTTTGGAGAGATTATTCATTCCTCTTTCCTAGCTGTTGGGACAGTCAGGCAGCTGTGCCCAGCAGTGCTGTGACAGAGCGCTGAAAATGGAATTAAATACTATGTGTCCCTCGTGTGCTGCTCTTTAGGATGAAGTATATCGAGACTGAGCTGAAGAAGAGAAAGGGAATTGTGGAGAACGAGGAGCAGAAAGTGAAGCTTAAGAACGCTGAGGACTCTCTCTACGAGCTGCCAGAGAATATCCGTGTCTCCTCCGCCAAGAAGACGGAGGAGATGCTGTCCAACCAGATGCTGAGCGGCATAGTGGACCTGGGAATGGAGTACGTGGAGCACGGAGCTGTTGGCCATGGCCTGAGCTGCCAGGATGAGCAGCTGCTGATGGGCAGAGCAGCGGCGCGCCCGCGTCATGCAGCCCTGGTTTGGCTCTGGCATGGGACCGAGCCTTGTTCCGGTGTAGCCCGGTGTCTGGCACAGCACGTGCTACGCGGGCTCTGGGGCAGCTCCATCGTATGATTTTGGGGAAAGGCTCTTAGTTGTTGTGGCTTGGATCTGGCAGCTTTCTGGAGGATCAGTGTATGCCCTGTGCTAAAGATGAGAGCTTCCCTTTCGCCTCTGAAACAGTGTTTCTATGGCACTGCCTCCCCTCGTAAAAAACACATCAAATACCGTATCATGCTATTAGTATCCCCCAAATCCACCCACTTAGCACTTCTCTACCTGCTATCCTTTCTGAATATGAATGAGCATTTTTTCTTTGTTTTTCTTGTAGTGCAAAAATAAAAAATATCATCTCAACTGAAGAGGCCAAGGCCAAGCTGCTGGCAGAGCAGCAGAACAAAAAGAAAGACAGTGAAACTTCCTTTGTTCCCACCAACATGGCTGTTAACTATGTCCAGCACAACAGATGTAAGTCTCCTGTAGCTCTCCTGACCCAGGTGTGACCCTCTCCGCTGCTAAAGAAAAGCAGCCAGTTGGCACAGAGTCTGATGCAGGAGAAATTAGTTCATGTATCGGCACAAGGAGCTGTGTAATTCCTTTTTCTGGGATATTCGTATAGATCACATCTGGCTCGGTCTTTTTCTTCCATCCATCGGCAAGGAGAAGGACATGGTACTTCTGGCTTGGCTTTCTGCTCTTGAACTCCCAGCTGACGCCACCTCCTAAACTTCAAGGCTTTTTCTTTATGTCTTGAGCGTGCTAGAAATGCCTTCCTCATCTGCGATTCTAAATGATGGTTTATAATTGAGAGAATGCATTTTTTTAGGCTGCCGGAGCAGACAGGTGGTCAAGCAAACAGAGACCTTACTAGACAGGAGATGGGAATTAATTTCCAGGAGAGCCTCTAATACTGCAGCCATCTGGAGGAAAGGCGGTCTTCAGCTCTGTCTAACCATGCTTACAGGGGTGATTTGGAGTGAGATTTCTCTGTTCTGAAGGAAAGGAAGAGTCTTTGGGCGACTTCTGATGAAACAGTGCTACTGACGTTTGCTGTCTCCCATCCTGCCTGTATTGATTGTCTGTAGAACCCAATTACAAGAATGCTTGCTCTGAGGTCCTGTTGTTTCTGCTAAAGATCCGTTGTAACAAATGCCATTGAAATGTGTATGTCTGAACACGGCTGCTCCAGATAATATTCCTTATCTGATGTTTTCCTTCTTCCAGTTTATCATGAGGAGCTAAATGCACCGGTGCGAAGGAACAAAGAAGAGCCAAAGCCCCGTCCACTGAGAGTGGGGGATACAGAGAGGCCAGAACCTGAGCGTAAGTTCCTTATCTGGAATGTTCTGAGAAGAGACACTGAAACTCCTCAGAGATCTTGCACAGAGAAATGGGCTAACACTTCTTACCTCCTGTGCTCTGGGTGCCCTGAGATAGTGGGGAAGCAGTTAAGTCCATGAGAGGCTATTGCATTTGATGTACCCCTGCTAGGTCAGACACGATAGAGGATGTCCAGGGGTAGAGCAGCAAAGGTCACACGTGAAACGTGTTGCCAGAGCTGGCTGAAAAGGGTTTGATGAGAGCTGGAACTGCAGGGGCTGCAAGCTTGGGGAGCACTGGCAGCTAAAGCCGTAACTTTTCACACAGCGAGGGCCTGTGTGAGGGAAGTGGTGGAGTTAAGGGAACGTCCCTTGTGAAAGGACAAGAAATATGATATTTCCTTCTCTTCCTTTTGAAGGGTCCCCTCCGAATCGCAAACGCCCAGCCAACGAGAAGGCAACAGATGATTATCACTATGAGAAATTCAAGAAGATGAACAGGCGATACTGAGGGACGTGGACTCGGAGCCTTTGCAGTTACTTTCTTTCCAACTAATAAAGGATTTTGCGTCGGTGACCTGAATGAAGCAGATTTGGGACAGTCTCTGCCCTCAGGTGCTGGTGTTTCCTCCAAAGCTTTTCTTGTGATCTTGTAGTGAATCAGTTTGCGGGTGATTGTGAATTCTTTAGTCAGTAAAACCTTGTATATAACTTATTTTCAGTCATAAAGCTTCTTTTACAAGAACACGTTTTCATGGTTGTCATTTTTGGAATGAGAAAATAAACTTGCTATCACAGATTCCTTCACCCTCTTAAAAAATGTGAGGGAAAAAAAAGGTATCTTTTAAAAGCAGCAGCAGTGTCTGCCTTGTACGTAAAAAGGGAAGGTTTAAAGCCAGCTTGCTTGAATGTCACTGCGTAAGCGACTTTAAAGGTCCCTTCCAGGCCAAGGCATTCCTTGATTCCCAGGAGGTGTGTTCTGTGGGTACATGGGGCAAGGTTTGGAACTTGAGAACAGTGAAATTGTTTTTAAGTGAGTGTAAATGACATTTTTCGTTATGGGACACACGCTGCCGGTTTCTGGGTGCTGGTTTGCTGTCACTCGGGAGTGGAACCTCCGGTGGGGCCTGAGGGGTAACCCCGGATTTTACTCTCCTTCAGAGAGTGGTTCAGATGAAGGCGAGAGTTGGCCTCGGCAGCTCCGGAGCGGCTTCAGCCCCTGAGCGGGCACCGCGCAAGGCTGCCTGGTACTTAATGGCAGCCCCAGCTCGTTAGTTAATGGCAGCCCCAGCCCGTTAGT
>NW_009692804.1:0-10432 GCF_000703405.1 Apaloderma vittatum
AGGGTGATGTTCCTTTGTTTTCCTCTCACCTTCCCTCCTGAAGGAGAAAAAATCTCCCCAACACTAAAGACGGGACAGTTCAACACAAGACAAAACCAAAAGAACAAGGAAGAACAATGGGTTTGCCTCTTAAGCACCTTGTTGGCAGAGATGCTGATTGGCCTGGCCCTGGCCAGAGGCAGGGCCAACTCTACTTGGGGATCGGGAAGGCTCTTGAAGTTTCACATAAGTCTACCCTCACTTTTTTTTTTAACAAAAAAAACTCCATCAGATTCAAAGCCACGACACTGACTGGTTTCCTGATCTCCCTTGGCTGCCATCTCCCTGTCCCGAGGGAGCAGCTGGCCATACTATGCCCTGGCAGTTTGACATCCTCAGTTTCCAAATCTTGATAAAGCTGAGGTATTTCCAAAGCTGTATAGTCAAGGCAGAGCTGGGCATGCACAGAAGCAGGATTTTAGTAAAACAGACAATATGAAAGTTTTTAAAGTGTGTTTGTGGATTCCACTTGCCATGTGAGTTGTTGGCAAGTCATTCAGAGATAAATGGAAAATAATTTCAGATTAAGTCCATCAATTTCCCTTTAACCTTGCTTTAGGTGATTATATCCTTGACTAGGTCTAAGTATAAGCATATTGCTATTTTTCAATTTTACCTATTATGAAACTTAAAACCTTTGTTGAAGTTAATGAGAAAATCTGGTAAATAAAGAAAAGCCAACAATCAGGTGTGAAATGATTAGTGAAATGATTAGATTATTGACTGGACTTGATGATCTTAAAAGTCTTTTCCAATCTAGGCAATTCTATGATTCTGTGATTTTTTTTATCAGATATGACTCAAGTATCAGGGTAAGTATGATGATATTTGAGAATTAAATCACTTGATTTCCAAGTTTTATGAGTTTGACTCACAAAAAAAGGATAGTAACACGAAGCCAGATTCCTGGTTTATATAGGTTAACAAATACCAGATATTAAATATCAGGAAGTTCTATGCAGTGAAAAGATAGGGATTGAGCCTATTCAACACAGATGCAAGTTTTGTTGGTATTGCTGTAGCATATAGAACTGGTGTGAGTTAAAGAACTTTGCCTATAAAAGAGTCTGGGATAAGGCTGTTTCAGGTTTGCTTTAATGAGCTCTGTCTGTATCAATTATGAGCTCTGATTTGGCATTGCTATCCAATATCTCTCCTTAATAGCATATGTATTTGAAATAAATTTTTCTTAGAGTAGAATACACTGTGTTCCTGTCAAGCACTTTATCTCTCAATAAGAAAATAGCCTAATCATGAAGTATAAATGTTCCAGCTACTCAAAAAAAGTATGACAGTTGAGACAGGGAGGGAAGCAATATGATTATTGTTTCATTAGTGCATAACAGAGTGCTGAAAACTAAGATTTGATCTCTGTATAGGTGCCTCACTGTAATATTTGAATAATTCAGAATCATACTTGCTGGCAATAAATGTCCATCCCGAGATCCAGAACCTTATTTCAATTGCTCCAGCAGGTGTTTGGATTAATTGTATTGAAGTAAATGAAAACACTTCAGTTATCCCTTGTCTAACTGAAATAACAGTCTTCACTACGAAAGAAACCATAAATGTCAGCCATTGTACAAAAAGGACCAGAAAAGAATCTAAATTCCTCAAGGGTTTCAGTCTGCAATTGCCCTTGTATGATACTTTCTACTCTCACATGACCCTCAAAAAAAAACTCCAAAGGCATTTTATTATTATATACATGTAGAGAAAAAGCTTGTAGTTTTTGTGTGTAAATCACATAAACTACATATCATAATCACATATTGTAGCATTGTCATAGCATTAACTGCAGGTATGAACTCTCCTCAGCTTGAAGAGGAGAAAAATCACAACTATATTAAAAAATTAACCATCAGTTTGTAGGTTTATCTGTATAGATATATCCTCCTTTTTTTTTTTCTTTTTCAAAATCACATCACTCAGTGGGGAAAAAGCTATTAAATTGAGCTAGCAAAAAGTGCAGACAAGTATGTCGGCTATACAGTAACCTGCATTTTGTCTTGGTACAGAGCCTTCATAGCTCTTTAACAAATCTTTAATGCAAATTATATAAAAACTATTACAGTAAAAATTCTGAAAAATAACATTGTTTTTCAACTGTACAATAATCATTCTGCTTTTCATAATCTTTGTTGAATTTGAGCAAAGCTTCAGCAAAACTTCTCTTCTTGCGTATTTTAAGAGAACAGTACTGTTCACCTCTGAAAAAACAGATTCCTTTAACTTATACTGAAAAACTATCAAGGGGACAGAGATCGTAGACTCGTAGAATGATAGAATGGCATAGGCTGGAAGGGACCTTAGAGATCATCTAGTCCAACCTCCCTGTCATGGGCAGGGACGCCACCTCTCGACTAGACCAGGCAACACATGAGGACCAAGACGCATGACTCTACAGCCTTATAGCATAATAACCAGGCTTAGAAGAGGCGGGAGTTTCAGAAACACTCTGTCCTTCGTATTTTCTACTGATGTTAACAGTTCACTGGCATTAACTACATTAAGCTTTGATGTTATGTGTTTCAGACCCTATTCCATATTGGTTCTCAAGTGTAGCACAGGGAACAGAGGTGCCTAACACAGCACTCTAGGTTCTCTTCCGGGGTCCTGTTGTCTAAAGTTTTCATAATCTAACTGTTAGGTGAACAAGTTCCTTTTGTGAATATGACTTTTTAGTACAGAAGGAATGTTTCTGTCTTTAAAACAAAAAGACACACCCTCTTCTTCATACTTACTTCACTCTTTATCGACTTAGAATCATAGAATTGTTTAGGTTGGAAAAGACCCTTAACTTTATTGATATCTCTGCAATAACTGAAATCATTGGAACTTTTGCCTTCAGCTTCAGTGAGAAAAGTATGGTTTTGGTTGCAGTAATATCCAGAATTAAGTAGAACACTTTGCCTTTCAGACAAGTTGTTTCTCTGGGAGATGTCCAAATTAAGCAAATACTCCAATGAAATGTGTCCCATTTAAATGGAGGTTAGTTCTTCATCCTTTGCACAGGGTAAGAGTAACAAATAAAATACAGAAATAATGTCTTTTGGTGAATACAGTGGCTTTATTCTCTCATTCAGTTATATTTTCTTAGGTTAATTGGTTCAGAACTGAATCTGCATTCCTGATAGAAGCTTGCATATTTTCCAGTGTTTCCTTGACTGTAAGACCATGTTATTTGCCCTCTCTGCTAATGCTTTTGTGTTAACTGCCAAACAGTTATTGATGACTTTTTTGAAGCTGCCATTGTAAGAACTGTAATGAAGTGCTCTTTTGCAAGGTCACATATCAGCTCAAAGATCTCTAGTTATAAAAACGGTTTAAATCCATCATTAACATACTAGGTTGCCCAAGAATAATGCCCTCTGTGCATTCTTACCCTCTGTCCTTTAACTTATGGTCTTTCATTATTGTTAAAAAACATAGGAAAAAGCATGTTGAAAAATCAGGCTTGATAACTCCTGCTGATAAAAAAAGATGAACAGGTCACAGAAGAAAAGTATGTGGAAACCTCAGTTTGCATTATCGACTCCCACTATCTCAGAAGACTCACTTTAAAGCGACTGACAGCTTTTTTCCTGGTAGCAATATGTAAATGAGGAGAGTACTGAGGTTATGTACCAATTTCACCTCACACAAAGTCAAATTACTTTGTACTGCATGTCAGGAAGAGCAGATAGGTAAAAGCTGTCCTTTTCACCTATATAGAGACCTTGAGGATTTATAATTAAAGTAACTTTAGAGCTTGCCAGTGGCTACTAGTGTAGCTGCAAGATTTTCCTTGTGATAGCCGTCGTCAAGAGAAAAAGTACTAAATTTGATTATTATTTTCTTCTACTGCTTCTCTGTTTTACTAAATAAACAAAACCAAACAAAAATACCTCCTACAACTTTATCTACAAGAAAAGGAGAATGAAAGCACTTTGAGAAATTGCTGGTATTCTTACTTCAGCAAAGATTCAAGGAACAAACTGTAGAATAATCATGGCAATATCAAGACTGGTATTTTCACACATTATTGTTAACTATTCTGGAAGAGAAAAGGAATGTCAAACAGAAAAATCAGAATCTTTTTCAGGATGAGGAGAAGGAAGACTAGACTTAGATTTCTGTTTAGAAAGAGTAACAAACTGTCATTCATATTGGCAAAAGTTGGTTATCATAATGCTGATCCCATCCCTGATGACCTACATGCAGGAGCTTCTCCTTTGCTGCCGATAAATTTTACTCTTTTTTGATCTCGTAATATCACATGTCTATAGATGATGGATGGAAGGGTGAGAGTATAAAAGGTATTTTGGATTACTGCAAATGTCCTGGCTCTTGAGATGTGTAAGACCAGATACTCTAACTGAACACACTCTCCAGCCACAGGCACATTATTAGAAAATGCCGTTTCCATACATTAGGAGTCAAACCCATGCATATTTATGGCCCTTAGAGTTCATCCTGTCCATTCAGACCTGTTATACCTCAATCCTGAATTGTCAGAACCTATTCTAGAAGCCAAGCTCCTCAAGCCAGCCTTACACCCTCAAAGAATGTGTTCTCTTCAGAGACTTATCAGCAGGTTAGGAACATACAGCCACTAATTTACGCTATGACTGTGGCTGACCTGATACAGTGTCAGTGACAGTCGTGCTTCTAACAGAAGGCTGGATGAAACGTCTTCCAGAGGTCCCTTCCAATGAATACTTATATGATCTCAGCAAGTCTGCTGATAACACCAAGCTGTGTGGGGCGGCTGACACGCTGGAGTGTAGGGATGCCATCTAGAGGGGACCTTGACAGGCTGGAGAGGTGGACTCAGACCAATCTTATGAAGTTCAACAAGACCAAGTGCAAGGTCCTCCATCTGGGTTGGGGCAATCTCAAGCACCAGTATAGGCTGAGCAATGACTGGCTTGAGAGCAGCCCTGAAGAAAAGGACTTGAGGGTGCTGGTGGATGAGAAGCTCAACATGAGCCATCAGTGTGCACTTGCAGTCCAGAAAGCCAATCGTGTCCTGGGCTGCATCAAGAGGTGTGTGGCCAGCAGGTCAAGGGAGGTGATTCTCCCCCTCTACTCCACTCTCATGAGACCTCACCTGGAGTACTGCATCCAGTTCTGGAGCCCACAGCACAAGAAAGACATGGATGTGCTGGAGCGTGTCCAGAGAAGGGCCACAAGGATGATCAGAGGGCTGGAGCATCTCTCCTGTGAAGACAGACTGAGAGAGTTGGAGTTGTTCAGTCTGCAGAAAAGAAGACTCTGAAGAGACCTTATTGTGGCCCTCCAGTATCTCAAGGAGGTCTACAAGAAAGCTGGTGAGGGTTTTTTTAGGATGGTGTATAGGACTATTATGATAAATGTTTTAATGGGTATATGCTACATGGATTTGTGATGCTCTAGAGATGTGGTAGAACCTGAAATTTAGAGGCAGATAAGCATTCCAGCAAAAGGCAGCCTTTGAATACACAACATAAAGCATGTTCTGTGTAAATTGTGAGATCAAGATTTCTTTTCTTTCCCTGCAGTATCTTAACAGTGGGGAAAAAAAGTAATTCTACGTCCAATTTAAGTCAAGAGCAGATATGAATTTTAAGGCTTTAAGTGGCCAAAATAAAATACCAGGATTCTCTTTATTTATAAATTTATCTTTATAAATTGCAATTTTTTCTCTATAAGTAGAAAGTAAATAGCAAGTTAAAATGTACATATAGTCTCTTGAAATCTCATAAAGAGCTAAATAAATATGTGCAAATTTGCACAACCGGGTAGGAAAGCTTCAGAAAATTTGTAGGTGTCACAGGAAGTGAGGTTGGCCATTTAGTGCAATCTGTCCACTGAGTTGGAGGGCACTAAGAAAGATACTTTTATTTTTCTGATATAAAATAACATTTTATATTACTAAATTACTAAAGCTCCCAAGACTCATTTGGTAAAACTATTAACTTGCATACATTGGCTAAAATCCAATACAATTAATTATAGTTTTCTCATAAAATTCTTCACATTATTTCACTGGATGAGCTATAGCTCACTACCTACTGTAGAATTCTGGAGACTGTTGACATGCTTTGTTTTAGAATTGTTATAAGAATCAGAAAATGATTTTCTGAGGCAGAATTAAACTTTATTGTAGCTCAGACTAATCGCCTTTTCTTGTATTTTAAAATTATGCCATGGACTGAAATGCTAGTCAATTTTGGCCCTATTTTCAGAAGAATATATCAAAGAAAAGAACTATAGAAATGTCAAGGAATATTAAAAAAACAGGAGCAGCACATGCTTCTGAACTTCTGTGTTTCAAGTGATGAAGAAGTTCTGGAATGGAGATTGTATCCAATTATTTCTTTTTAAAGTAAGTTAACCATCCTGATAACAATTTGGTGAAAAATAAAGGATTATCTGTCATGGGGTTATTTTCACTGAGAATTAAGGAAGTGTATATATAGTTTATCAACTTTTTTTATTTTTTTGGCAAAATAGATTTTGTCATATTAGGCTGAAGAGATCACAAAGTTGGTCATATTACAGTGGTCATGGGTTAATCATTAGCTTCTAGCTAACATGTCTTCAGTGAAGATGGGTTCAGTAAGAAGTTTTAATACTTAAATAGTAGCATTACTTTAATTCGCTTCCAAGTATTAACTCCGAGACTGGAGTCTTGATATAGTTGAAGGTGTCTCTGCTGACTGCAGGAGGGTTGGACTAGATGACCTTTAAAGGTCACTTCCAATCCAAACTCTTCTATGATGCTAAGTAAATCACTGGGATCCTTACTAAGATCATGACGGAATTGGATACCTCCAAGTGAGATCCCCAGCGTGCAGAGCAGAAGGCCAGTGTATATGTGGCAAATATAAGGTAAGGAGTATTAGGATATATCTATGATATATGACTATCACTGACACAGAATTGTTTGTCAGATGTTAAACAACAGATGTTTCTATTCATGGGGGATTGTATTGGGTTGGCCTGGCCAGATTTTGGTGGCGGGGGGAGAGCTACAGGGTGGCTTCTGCAAGAAGCTGCTAGAAGCTTCTTGAGTTTGATAGAGCCAATGCCAGTCGGCTCCAAAGAGGGACACGCTGCTGGCCAAGGCTGAACCCATCTGTAAAGTGATAGGAGAGGAATGCCTCTATGAAAACATATTTAAGAAACAGGGAAAAAGAACTGCCCCACAAAAGAGCTGGCACAGAGATGGAGGAGTGAGAATCTGTGAAGATACCAAGGTCAGTGAAAAAGGAGGGGGAGAGGATGTGCTCCAGGCACCAGAGCAGAGAGACCCCCTGGTCGTGGTGAAGACCATGGTGAAGTGCATTGTCCCTCTGCAGCCCATGGGCGGGATGTAGATGTTCACCTTGGGTCAGAGGACCCCATGCTGAGTGGGTGGATGCTTGAAGGTGGCTGTAGACCGTGGGAAGCCCAAATCGGAGCAGGTCACTGCCAGAACCTGTAGCCTGTGGAAGAGTGAATGTCCATGCTGGAGCAGGTTGGCTAGTGGGACTTTTGTGATGCTGCGGGGGACTCACACCGGAGCAGTTTCCCTGAAGGACTGCACCTCAGACTCACGAGGGGTGGGTTGCCCCTCGTAGGGTGTCTCACGTTGGGCAGTTTGTGATGAATTGCCCTTCGTGGGACGACTCACACCGGAGAAGAGAGCGTGAAGCTTGTCTCCCATGAAAGGGACCCCATAATGGCCCTGGGGAAGAGTGAAGAGTCTTCCTCTCGACTGGAGAAGTGGTGGAATCCATGTCGGATGAACTGACCATAACCCCCATTCCCTGTCCCCTTGCGCTGCTTGGGGGGAGGAGGTGGAGAAATGGGAATTGATGTTAAGCCCGGGAAGAAGGGAGGGATGGGGGAAGATGTTTTGCTTTTAAGATCTGTTTGCTTTTTCTTATTTCTCACTACTCCTCTCTCATTTGTTCTCTTAATAAGTGTAATTAGTTTCCCAAAAATCAAGTCTGTTTTGCCCAGGACGGTAAATGAAAGTGATCTCCCTGTCCTTATCTCAAACCTTGAGCCCTGTGACACATTTTCTCCCCTGGACTAGCGGAGAAGGTAGGGGTGAAAGAGCGGCTCTGTGGGCACCTGGCTGTCAGCCAGGGTCAAACCACAACCGGGATCAACACCACATATTGTTTCCTCATGGTAGGTCGGAGATAACTCCATAGTCAAATAAAAAAATACACTTTTTTCAGATATGGCTAATGACAATCATGACATCCATATAATGAGAACAGGATTTTCTTCTGTTTCACAATTGCATGTCATAACTTAATTGCATGTTGTAACTAGACTATGCAGCCAGGGCTACTACTGTTTGTTTTTCTCCTGAACTTACGAATCTGAACACTTACTTAGCAACATAGATTTGATTCACACACCAAGATGTCTAACTTTTTGAGGTGTAAAAATGCTGAGCAACTACAACACTTTCATTTTTCAAGAGTTCACAGAGAATTCAAAGCTTAAAGATTATGAGCTAATTTGAGTGTAATACGTATATGGCAAATACATATTTGTTAGCAGAGTGCTCTTCAAGGTACTAGACTAAAAGTAAACCAAAGTTTAGTATTAGTGGTGTATTTTGATGAGAATTAAGACACTATTTTGAAGAATGACAGCAATGAAGTTGTGAAATAACATATGAAGATTTGTCTCCCTTGATGACAAACTTTAAATAAAAAAATGGATGTTTCTCAAACATTATAAAATTTCAATGCATTTTATTCAAACAGGGAACAACTGACAAAGTCTATTATATGTAGGAGAAGACTGGATAACCATTAGGACTATCTACAGATTTATAACCTGTGACATTCCCAGAATGTTTAATTAAACACTGTTAGAATGTCTGCCTAGCAAAGGAAAAAAAATGCTATTTTATATCAGTTCGAGATCTGAAAAATGTAACACTGAAATTAATTCAAAATTTTGTAATATAGCCAATTGAATGAGTTATGGTATTTTCTCTATTATTATAGAAGGGCTAATAACTTTTGCCTGCAATTTGTCGTACACGATTGAAGATAAGAAAAGATAATAACAAGAGCAAACGTTGATTTCAAAAGTGTTTGAGTGAAAAAAAGCAGTGATAATGGAAATGAATTTAAAAGTAATTTAAAAATCAAAGTGAATCAATGATACAACTAAGAATACTAAGCTCTCCATCCCTACAGGACTTGAATTTTGCAGTTCCTTATCCTTTCAGGAGATCTTGGATGTATTCAGTATCTCAAAGCTAATGTTTACAAAGGGAGAGAGAGTTGCAGTCTGCATTTCACCTGTCCTGCAAGCCTCTGGGACATGAACCATCTCCAGCTCTGAATCTTTACACACCACTCATCTCACTTGAAAAACAGGAGTAGTTTTTGCAATTAGTAAGTCCTGTGAAGTTAATAGAAACATGGAATCATAGAATCATAAAACCATTCAGGTTAGAAAAGACCTTTGAGATCATCAAGTCGAACCATTAACCCTACTCTCTAAACCATATCCCCCAACACCGTATCTAAATGACCTCTAAACACATCCAGGGATGATGACTCAACCACCTCCCTGGGCAGCCTTTTCCAATGTCTGACTATTCTTTCTGTAAAAATTTTTTTTCCCAATGTCCAGTCTAAACCTACCCTGTAGCAATTTTAAGACACTCCCTCTTGTTCTATAGTTAATTACCTATCAGAAGAGACCAGCACCAACCTCTCTAAAATACCTTGTTAGGTAGTTGTAGAGAGTGATGAGGTCTTCCCTTAGCATTCTCTTCTTCAAACTAAACAGCCTCAGCTTTGTTGCCCTCCTCTGCACTCACTCCAGCACCTTGATATCTCTTTTGTATTGAGGTGCCCAAAACTGGATGCAATATTCAAAGTGTGGCCTCACCACTGCTGAGTACAGAGGAACAATCACCTCCCTACTCCTGTTGGTCACGCTATTTCTAATACAAGCCAGGAGGCCATCGGCTTTACTGGCAACCTGGGCACACTGCTGGCTCATATTCAGCCATTTGTCAATTAAAACCTCCAGGTCCCTTTCTGTCAAACAGCTTTCCAGTCACACTTCTCCAAGCCTGTAGCATTGCATGAGGTTGTTGTGGCCCAAGCGCAGGACCTGGCACTTGGCCTTGTTGAAGCTCATCCCATTAACATGGGCCCACTGATCCAATCTATCCAAGTCTCTCTGTAGGGCCTCCTTACCCTGATGGAGATCAACATTCCCATATAACTCACCTGCGAACTTACTCATGATGCACTCTAAGTTCTTATCAAGATCATCAATAAAGATGTTAAACAGAAATGGTCCCAACACTGAGCCTTGAGGAACACCACTTGTGACTGGCCACCAGCTGGATTTGACACCATTGCTGTCTTGACCCGCTTATACCTGATAAAGGTTA
>NW_009692805.1:0-2708 GCF_000703405.1 Apaloderma vittatum
CTTGCATTAGAACAGACAGATCAATGCTCTTCACCGTTTTTGTAATAGCCCTTGTGAAAACATCCACACTTTTCATGAGAATTTTTCAGCCTGAAAAGAAGAAGACACACTGGGAAAGGACAACTCAGAGGCCAGCTTATCCATGTAACCAACCGTCAGTCATGGTGTGTATGCAATGGGGTGTCTGAAGTGTTGCTTAGACCCATCCCAGCTAGCTTTATATCAAAGGCTTTGGGTGCCATCCAGCTGATCCACACCAACACTTGTGGCAGGGGGAGGGGCTGTTGGTCACGCCTTGGAACCCCTGCTGAGCTTTCTGGCTAAGTGCATCCAGTTACCTACACACAGTGTGTTCAAGCACTGACTGTAAAGAATACACTTACTTGGTGCTTCTGAGCTTTGTTCCATAATATTCAAAGTGCACCAGGTACCTGAGATGCTGAGGAACAAGGAAACGAGCTGAGGAACAAGGAAATGAGCAAGGAAACAAGTTTCTCTTTTTCTTTACTCTGGGCCCTCAAATAAAACAAACACTGAACTCTGGGCATTCGTTTAACTCTCTTTGCTGCTAAAAGTCTCAGATAATTTAGTGTAAGGGGTGACATAAACGCTTATGACAGGTCTGTGACAATGACTGAGGCTACACATCTCACCATGACATGGGCTGAGGCCACAGTAATTTCTGATCTCTAACAGAAATAAAGCAGTAAAATATAAGAGCAGCATTTGCTGACAGATTGTTTTCCAGATCCTGCAGCTACACAGCTCAAAAGTGTGTTGCAGCAGTTCTTGTAGGAAGCTGTACAATGGCACTCTTGTGACTGTGTGTGTCAGAGCGCTCACGTGTGCACATGCCCTGTCCCTGTGCTGATGCTGATCCGTGTACAGACAAGCTCTCTGAGACCAGCCCGGCACACCACTGCCAGAGCAAGGACAAAGTCTATGTTCTCAAACCACCTCGTGTGGCTCTAGAGGGAGAGTGAGAGCCGTTTGGTTGCACTTCTGTCATCTGCAGGTAGCTGACGGCTGCCTCTTCCTCTGTGGGAAAACCAGATTGAAGACCTTTGCGCAAATACTTGCAGTTGCTCATGTCCAGTCCCACAGGTTTCCTTGATGTCCTTCTCAGCTGAGATGAACCTCCAAACCTTATGTGTGAGCTGCCACAGGAGTGTCCTTCCATGCCGAAATAGCTTCTCCAATAGCTTCCAGTGGCATGCAAGGACATGATCACATTCACAGAGAATCCTCATGCCCCTGAATTCTGATCTACTCCTCTCACCACAGTGGTGTGCCTCTCTGCAATACAAAGCCACTCTCCTGCTTTTCCCTCATTGATCACTCACAGTATGATCATAAATGCTTTTTATTGACACCTGATTCCCTAAAAATGAGGATAATATTCTGGATATATGTAACTTTACCCTACATAGAGTTGGTGGCTTTCACACTGAGCTCAAATAAAGTTTATTTCTCTCCTAGTGCCACTATTTGCCTCCACAACCTTTTTATAACACAGCAGCTAAACTCTGTGATGCAACAAAAATCTTTCCTATGAAAGTCTCTGTCCTGCATCTTTGCTTACATTTGGCAAAGGAAGAGAATGTTTTCTGTTTCAAATACCCCTTTGTCAGGTAATTTGGGAGCATGGCTGCTTATGAGTCACTGAGACTCTGACGTAAACTGAAGGTTGATCTGAGGCTGCCACTTGAGAGTTCTTGCTCTGGGAGTTATGAGATGTTCACTTACAAAACTGTTTCTGTGCTGGTGGGTGAGGGTGCCAAGTCAAAGGAGGATCTGAACCACTTTCCTTATCATATCTATCTACTTCATTTGGCTTTGATTTTTCTGCATACAGATGTAAATTCAGTCTAAACACCAGTCTGGCCTTTCAAAATCACAGAGGTAAAGCGCTATGTGGCAGTGCATAGATATATAACAGTTCACCAATATACAAAGCAAATGTTGAGGAAATTGGCACCTTCTATATCCTGCATGTACACAAAGGAAATGAATAATGTCTGCTAGAAGAACCATTACAAAGAGATCTCAGGAATTTATTGGTTTCTGTTATGAATTACTGCACATTACCAACATAGGCTTCTCAGGTAAACATATCCCGATGTATTTCTTTATCCTACTAACCTTTAAACACTTTTTTTTTTATAAGCAAGGAAAATGTTGATATGGTTATTTTGCTCCTATAAATCTACTATATTTCTTTTCTAGTCACATAATCGTTTGGTCTTTGGATTCCCAGTATGTCTATATAGTCAAGTAGTAACTGGGACTTTTCCTCTGTCTTCACTGGCAAGGGCTCCAGCCACACTCCTGAAGTCACAGAAGACAATGGCAGGGGTTGGATGAAAGAACTGCCCATGGTAACCAAAGATCAGATTCGTGACCATCTGATAAACCTAAAAGTGTACAAGTCCATGAGACCCGACAGGATACACCCACAGGTACTGAGGGAACTGGTGGATGAGGTTGCAAAACCCCTCTCTATTATATTCTAAAAGTCATAGTAGTCCGGTGAAGTTCCCACTGACTGGAAAAGGGGAAAAACCTAAAAGTGTACAAGTCCATGAGACCCGACAGGATACACCCACAGGTACTGAGGGAACTGGTGGATGAGGTTGCAAAACCCCTCTCTATTATATTCTAAAAGTCATAGTAGTCCGGTGAAGTTCCCACTGACTGGAAAAGGGGAA
>NW_009692806.1:0-2205 GCF_000703405.1 Apaloderma vittatum
CGAGCAGCGCCGCAATTGTTACAGCTGTCACCACTTCTCTTTTGTGGAGTTTGCTGGCAGCTTCTTCCCAGTAGTAGTATATATCTTCTTCTGGATGATATAGGACCTTGGGAACAATCAGAATTTGCACACAAAAGTCAGCAACGTAATCAAAACGTTGAAGGGACACACAGGGGGTTACCCCTAATTGATGGCAAATCCACATTCCTGATGCGGATGGGATCGCCCATTTATAGGTTTTGTCAATCATGACGGTATTTGCGCAAACATTACTGTCCCAGCTCGCCAGTGCAGTATTGCCAAAACACACGCCGCCCTGGCCTCTGATTTGATTTAGAGTGATTCCTGTCCGTGGTGTGTCCCACTTGCACTGGGTTGGACTGTTGTCCGATGAATAATCAAAGGAAGCATTGAGGGCAACACCTTCATAAAAGGGGGGATACACATCATAGCATAACCAACATGAATTTGTGAGATTCAGATTCGAGTGATTCAGCGATATGAAGGTAGTCTCTAACACATCAAAAAATGGCCCATCGGGCAACTGATGGGGGTTTACCTTTAGTCTACCTAAAGGAACTGTTCGCACAGTTGACGAGGGACTGGTCAAGGTAGGGGTGGGAATTGGCAAGCTTTTTTCTCTCTGCTGGTTGTCATTTTTGATTACAACATTGGGGCCAACTGCTGCATTACTTTTTACTTCTTGTTTCTTGATAAGAAACAATCCTCCTCTATCTGTGCCGGATTCCCAGAACCTAAGGCCCCAGGTTCTGCCAATGGTCCACCCTAAGTTTTGCATGAGATGTTGGTACCATGTCTTGACTGTCCCATCCCATCCTGAAATTCCCGGTCTTGGACCTTTAGGGGGTTTAGTGCACCCATAAGGTCCCCACTGAACTTTCAAATATTTATCTGGCCCTGCAGCTGGTGTCCAATCTGAGGCTATGGTTTCGCATCCCCAGTAGGCACAGTAGTAGTGGTTAGGAGCGTTACAGTAAGACTTGCCGGGGTTGGAGCTAGGGCACATGTAATAGCTTGCATCATGATAACAGGGGTAAACTGGGAGTAGATTACAAATTTTCACTTGGAAGCTAGGGGTTCCCGGGGTAACGATGTTTTGGAGTACTACCTGATCCCGTCCGTTTTATCAACACCCATTCCCATGGTTGATGTTCATACGCCTGATCCGTCCGTCGTATCAACACGCATTCCCACGGTTGATGTTCATACGAGCCACTAGATGGCATTGCAAGCTCCAGAATTAAAATCACACAAAAACATCGCAGCCCCTCCCCATGGGGGCTATCTCGCCGTTGTTCAAATTTCACCAGTGTGGGACTCTCGGGTGCGGGTAGGACGCTTGCTGGCTCGTCTTCTTCTCCTGTCACTGGGACATACGGGTTACGAGGGCGCCCGATAATCCGATCCTGTGGATAAAAACTCATAGCAGAATTAAGCCCTTTGTCCGCGATTGCTTTGACGATCGCTTGTATATCCTTAGGGTTTATTGGTGAGTGAACCCTTTGTCCCCTGTCCGTCACCCGGAGCGGGAACGCTAGCGTGGTTGATGGGACCCAATCGGCACACGCAATCTTTATTTTTCTCCAATCCGTGAGAGGAATCTTTTCCCCTCACGATCCCCCTTTATTTCGGATGAGAATGTTTTGACTTTTGACTGTATTTACTTTCCTTCCGTCCTCCTCTGAGTTTGAATCAGTCACGAACCGCTCGTCCCAGCTAGAGTCTGATCTGGAGTCGGAACTCGACTGACTGGTTACTTCTGAGTTCCAGTACCTTTTTGATGGACTCCGGCCCCGCCCACCTCCTTTGCGGGCGGGCCGCTCCCTCCCTCTCGGTTCGCTCCTGTTGCCTTTCTGCTTTTAATTCTCCTCCCCCTCCCGTGTACGTGCGCTTGTTGGTTCTGGCGCTTCCTTTCTGTTCCCGCCGGGGACATCCATTTACGTGCACGTGTTAGTTCCAGTGCTTCTTTTCTGTTCCCGCCGGGGACATCCTTGCCCTGCCCTTCCCCTTTCTGCTTGGCGCCATCTTGGGGCGCATAAGGCGGAGGTGTAACCCAGGTTTCCTCAGATTCCGTTTTCCCCGCGGCACCCCTGGCCTCCTCAACCAGCCCACCCCAAAAGGATTTTGCTCGTTCCTGTCCTTCCGTAAGCGAGTCGGCGTTTACAGATTGGGGGGGGGACGCAT
>NW_009692806.1:2228-2681 GCF_000703405.1 Apaloderma vittatum
GCGCGATCGTTACCGTGTGATGAGGGGTGCAGAGTCTGCGTGGCTGCCCTGACTCCCCATTTCGGGATGGCCATTAAACAATCTTTTGCTGCCTTCCAGGTCTCCTGCTCTTGGATGGCTTTCCGCAGGGCCTGTACGACTTTTCCCCACGACTTAAGATGTTTCCCGCAACCCGAGGACATTGTCTCCTCGGCTAATGCGTTAGTACATTTACCCCATACCTCGGGGTGGAGAATATCCACCGGCTGGTCAAGGACCCCAAGCCTCAAACGCCTCGTAACTGCAAGGGTAAAATCTTTGGGCTTGCAATTAATCTCCCACTGCTTATGCAATTGGGATACGACCTTAACGAGAGTATCCATCCTCCTCGCTGGTCGCCTGTTTAGCTAAGGGTGGAAATTGTTGAGCCCTTACTACCAACAGCTTTTTCCTAAGCTTATCCTATAGCATTGA
>NW_009692807.1:0-26826 GCF_000703405.1 Apaloderma vittatum
GATAGGCAGCTCTCCTTTTCCTGCTCAGCAGAGCCGCGTCTGTGTTCTCACAGCCTCGAGGGCTCTGCCGGGCGGCCGCTTGCCTGCTGTGCCCGTAAGGGCCCGCGGCACCCACCAGGAGAGGGTGCCCCGGGGCGGGCAGGGAGGCGAAGGGAGCGTGGAGCTTCAGGACTGCGGGGCAAGGCCCTGCCTGTGCACCACAGGAGCCCCAGCAAGTTGCTTGGCTCACGGCTGCGCCGCACCATCGGCCGCGATGGTGATGGAACTTGGATGTCAGAGCAGCTGTGGTGGCCAGCGTGTGGGAGCCACCACTGCCACGGCAGCTACACTGTGGCAGGCCCCCACCGCAGGCCCCCGGCCCAGGAGAGGGGATGGTGACAGAGGTGTGCCAGCACTGCCCGTGCTGTGTCTCGGTGAGGTGGCTTGGGTGCAGCAAGTATTGGGAGTGGAGGAGAGCTGGCTCATGCTGCGCTGGTTCTCTTCAATTTCAGGTTAGGGCAGGTGGAGATGAGCTGTCAGGTTACGTGCAGTTAATTTAGGAGATTTGGACCATGTCTGGTTTCACCAGCTGTGTTATCAATACACAGTTCAGATTAAAGCTGGGTGCCTGCCTCAGCCGCCTCACAACAAGGGCACAGAACAACAGTGAATGGCTTTTATGCCTCTACAGCTCTCCTTGTGAGGAGGGAGGAATACAGCTGGTGTGTTGGTGCTGGGAGATACTGCTGGCTGCAATAATAGATTCTTGCAAGCCAACCAGAGAAGCTACTGCAAAGCTTAGGGCTTAGGGAGGTATTGCATGCTTAAAGGAGCTAGATGCTGAAGGTTTGGTAAATTGCTAGTAGTCATTAAATCTGCTTAATGTCCATTGGTTTAGGATTGAGCCCAATAATCTTATTTGTTGCTTATCTGTATTGTTTTGTACCTGTAATAAGTCTGGCTTTTCCTAAGGATTCCATTCACAGTTCTAAGGATAATACCTGAATTCACTTGAGTGAGGCGAGGGTTGGGTTGAGGTAGAAAACTGCTAGGAATACAACAGTCCAAAATGTGACTTTGTCAAACTTCTGTGTGGAAGAGCCTGTGGTAGGGCAGGCTGGTGAGGTGGGCTTACCTGCCTCTGCCTGCTTAGGACAGGCACCTGCATGCTGTCCTTGCAGCATCCGCCGTGCTCTCAACTGGCTGGTGCTGAGTTTCGTGGGGAGTTTCTTTGTTTGTTTTTTTGTTTTGTTTTTGGTGGGGTTTTTTAGATGAATGTTGCCTGGTGGTGTTTGTACTGACTGCTGCTTAATGCTTCTTTTGGGTAAGGACTGGGACTTCTCATCTTCTGGTGTCTTTTCTGGGCTGAAGATTGACCCTGATACACTAGTGAAGAAGCTCGACTTGGACTCCAGAAGCATCGTTTCCTCCAGAACAGGTTTGTTGTTGTATTTTGCACAAGTGCTGTGTTAGGTTGTGAGCAAAGACGCTCAGGACCGTATTTGCAGTGGCTAGCAGAGCAAGCCCAGGAGAATTGAACCTAAACACAGCTTCCTGTGGTGCTGCAAGGGCTTTTAAAAGTGGTTTCTGTTTGGGGTTGGAGGAGGTAGAAAGACATGTAGGTGCTTAGTCCTCCCTTGATGAGGAATTAATTTTGGGCTGTTGGGCCATGCCTTGCAGTTGAGCCCCTCACCTGCGGGATGTCCTTATGGATGTGGGGCGGCCTCATGTGACCAAGGGCTCCTGTCCCCTGGCGGCTCAGGGCACAGCATTGCTGCGACCTGATCTCTGGGCTGCTTCTGCAGCTGCCTCTGGTTCGTGAGCAGCTGCCATTCACATCCCAATATTTTATCAGCAAATTGCTTGTTGTGCTCAAGAGTGCTTTACCCACGGCAGCCTGGTTGCAGCCAGTTCTGTCCTCCTTTGTGATTGCCAGCTCCTTGGTTCAAGGACTTGTGGGCAGGAGAGTCCAGCTCACCAGGGAGTAAGGGAGGGTGAGAGTGGGAAGGAGGAGATGATAGAGGTACTTATTTTCTAGTCCCACAACAAGGAAATGCTCTTTTAATTGCTTAGTAGCAGGCAGAACTTTGTGTCTGAAATTAGATTTTGTTTCTCTAAAGGGAAACTGATGGCACCGCAATCTGCCCTGGTGCAAACAAAACCAATTTCTCCTCTCCATGCAGATTAATACTGCCACATTGACTTTGTTTTCATGTCCAGGGCTACAAACCCAGTAACCAGCCAGGGGCAGTTACCCGAGCAGTGGTGAGCTGCAGCAGCCATAGCCCACTGGTCACATTATTTGGTCACGGAGTGAGGGAATTGGAAGGTTGTGCAAAGAAGGCACGTTTGCTGGAGATGCTTGCTCTCTGCACAGAAACCTTTGTGAAATGTGTTGTTCTCAAAACACTAAGCTCATTGTTCCTAACTCTCCTGGGAAAAGGACATTTGTGCATGTGTGTGCGCATGTGAACGTAGCAATCTCCTTAATTAAATTAGACAGCATGTTGTTGAAGGCTGACAGCCCAGTCTTTCATTGCAGGCTACAGCTGTACATGTCTGCTATATAAATAGACCTGTGCTGCTGGTTCCTGTGCGGTGCTAATGATGCAGATGTGCACTGCCTGACTATGTTTAACCCTCTCTCGAGGCTGCGTGCAGGCTTCCTGCAGACGGTGATGCTGACCCCAACGCTTTGTGCTTCCTTGCACTTGCCAGATGCTGCTAGCTAAAAATAGTTGCTCATTTGGGGACTCAAAACTGCAACTTGTCGAGGCAAAAAGTGGTTTGATTTTTTTTAAAAAAAATCTTCACGAGCTGCTGTGCCCTTTCTTCTTGTATCACTGGAGCCCTGTGGAAGCTTTTTCATTATGGGAATCAATTCATTGTGTTAATTCACTGAACTGTAACTAGGCTGTGCATACAATGGCAGACACCCTGGAATTTGAAAAGGGATTCTAGGCAGACATTGCTTTGTCTCCTAGGGTCTCTGGTCAGCTGAGAGCCTGTTCATCAGGAAATTCAACTTAACTCCAACCCTCCTGCCTCCCTTTCTTCCCTTCCCCCCTTAGCTCAGTGCACAGGGCAGGAGGGTAGGGTTCTCCTACACATTGTTATTTTAAGACTTAATAGCAAGACAAAAAAGTGTTTCTCTCCCACTTGCTTTCAAGCTCTGAGAAGGTCAAGTTGGCAGACTGTAGGTAGGCTTACTCTCTCTCTCCTGCGCTTTTCACAGCTGAAGAAGATTTTTTTTTTCTGTCGAGGATGCTATGTGGCAGTTGAGACAGCTGGTACATTTGTCCTCCCTCTGTGTGTTCGTGCATGCATGCCATTGCCTAAGATTGCTTCACATTATCTGAAATTGCTGGTATCTTTGTGTTTTGTGTTAGGATCTGGCCTTGTGCTGTGACACCTTAGGGATAGCCATGAAGACTTCAGTGTGGACTTAGAAAGGGCTGCAGAGCATGAGTGAAACAAGGGAGTTGTTACAGGGTTTGGACCTGGCAGAAAACACTGCTGGGTTACCAAGCTCATCTGGCAGCTACTGTTTTTTTGCTCTGTTCTCTCTTCCCTAAACCCTACATCCCTCTGCTTTGGAAGGTGTAATTCCCAGAAGGCCTTCATCTCACTCCATGGCTGCACTTCCATGGCACTGCAGCTTCGTGGAAGGTACCTGCATAATAAGTTTCTAGGTAAAACATTTGACCTTCCTACTGCTATTCTGCCTCTGTTCCTTTCTTCACCTGCGCTTTCACACTTTGCTTGAACTGGAGGATCCAACTTTTGTCTTGACAGAGCCCAAACACCATGGCTGTGTGAGCGGGAGTTCTCTCTGCTAATTCTAAAGCTTTCAGATGTGGAAGTGGCCCAGAGGAATGTGCAGGGTTGAGAGGTTGCTTGTTGCTGGAAAAGTAAGGCAGAATTGGTGGTGATGTTGGCTTGTGGCTCCATCTGTCAGCACACTGCTTCGCTGTTTAAGAGAGGAAAGTGTCTGGCTGAATCAGCAGAAGAGGCCTGGAAAGCCTGGTCTCCTCAGAGCGTCTTGTATGGACAGCGGTTACGCCCAGAACAGTTTGAGGTGATGGTGTAGGGGAACAGGCAGCCAGGCCTGCTCCTGGAAGACTTGGAGGATTGTGGAGTTCCTTCTCTGTCTTGTCTCTTTGTCCTTCTCTAGCTGGGCTGAGTAAGGGACTATGATGGTGCATCTTTAGCTGTGTAGTTCTCTGGGGTTCCTTGGCCTGCTTCTCTGCCTTCTATGCCTAGGGTGACTTCCTGGCTCCCCACTTCCTCTCTCTGTCCTCTGCATATTTGATGCGTTTGTGTGGTTCCTTCCTCTTGCTCACATGACTTGGACAGTCAGGACAGCTTTTGCTGAAGTTCTTTGTTCCACTGTGAAGGTGTATGTTCTCATGACAAAATATTCTGCTTCATTTTCTCTGGAGAAGATGAGGTGACTCCTGATTCCTGTCATCTTTTTCTTCTAACACCAGGAGTTTAGAGAAGAAAATGAGGACTGTTAGTCCAGCAGCTGGAGGAGGCATATTTTCACTCCACTGTTACATTCCTGTGTCTGCTGTGAGCTCAGTGTGCCCTACTGTATCCCAATTCTTCTGACTGCCTTAGAGGTGATGGAGAGCTGAAGGAGAAGCTGCAGAGAAAGGCAAGTGCGAGGAGATGTGCAAGTGTGGGCCTTGGGTGCAGTGGGGAAAAAGGCTGCCTGAACTGTGGGGCGCTAACAAAGAGAGTCAGGGCAGCTTGGACAGGAGGCAGAGAGGTCACATTTTGATTCCACTGAATTATTTGGAGTATCTGTAGAATCAGCTGGTAGTGGCAAATGTAAAATCTGTTGTGCACTGAATTTTCACACTGTGCTTCGTTCTATAGATCTGGTCCCTTGCCTTTAAAATCTAGCCTTAGGAAGAGATTGGAATTGGGTTACATTTTAGAAGTTGTCAACTTGGAACTCAGCAGTGGTCAAGAAAGCAAATTTACTGTTAGGAAGTAGGAGGAAAAGAGAATGACCTGGAGAGCATTGTTATGCTCCATAAATAGATATGTGATACGTACAGCTGTTTGATGTTATGTGTGGCCTTGATCCTCTCATCTCACAAAAGATGTAGCAGACCAGCAAAGATTCAGAGAAGGGCAGCAAGGCTGCTCAGAGGCCTCGCATGCCCATTTAGTTATTCCTAATTCAAAAGCCCCAGGCTCTTCAGTTGGGGAAAGACAGGGATGCAGCTGTCTGCTGGCTCTTTCACTACAAACCTGGAAGAAGCAATGGCAATAGGAGGTGGTACACACGCACCCGACAAGACATTTTGTGTCTCACATGGCAAATTCAGCTCTGGGTTCTGTGTCTGTTGTTGAGGATTAGGGCTGGGCTGGCCACTGAATGCCAACAGATGCTCTCTAACCCCTCTGCCTCCCTACTGGCAAGGGAAAGGAATGAGGCAGAGCGACTTACGGATTGGAAGAGAAAAGGAAACAGCTTTACTAGTACTAATAAAAAACTATACATGTATATGCAAACCCGATATCAAACCCAACTCCCTCCCTAATAGCAATCACCACTGATGCCGCAGAGCAGGTACCAGGGAAGCCCCAGGCTCAGTGACAGAGGGGAGGTGGATTCGAGATCAAGGGCAGAAGATCAGGCAGAGTCCTCCTTGGGTGCCAGCTGTTCAAGAAGAGGGCCTGACCTCTGTGATCCCTCATCTTTATACTGGAAATGATGTATATGGATGGAATACTCCTGTCGGTCACCTGTCCTGTCTGCTCCTTTCTGGAGGTGCAACATTTTACTTTGTTGTGACCCTTTTACTTCTTCCCAACACCCCCAGTGTGACACACAAGATCCAGCAGTGACCTTGGTCACTACAGGAGCCAGCATAAGCAAGAGCCTTTCTGCAAACCAGTCCCAGGCAGTAATCAGGTGTTATCACTGCCAGTAGCAGATACGGTCGGCAGAAACAGGCTGCTAACTTCAGAAAGTGCAATCTGTCAGAGGAGGCTGAGCCGAAGAGTAAAATTACTAAACAGAATTGGTTCTGTTTGGCTCAAACCAGGACATCTGTGTATGGTGTGAGTGCTGGAGACTTCTATGGGTTTAGAAAGGGGCTGCGCAGATTGATGGAGGGGGTTATGAAGGTTTCTTACTGTGAGGACTCGTGTAGTTTGGGATGTGCAGGTAGAGTGTGGTGGTTCTGCTTTTGCTGGATATAGGTAGAAAAAGGGAGGGATATTGAGGCCTGGTAGTGGCTTGCAGTGGTACAACAGCACTGGAGACAGGCTCCCCGTGCCCCTGGGTAGTGACCCTAAGTCCAATGAGGTGTCTGAGAGCAGCACAGAGAGGCGGCTGGGAGGCTGTTCGGCGGCTCAGGCTACCGGATTGTGCAGAGAGGGGACATGGGCTGCCACCAGAGCAGTGCAGGACAGCTGGGGCAAGAGGAGTGCCCAGACTGCAGGTGTGGTGCTGTGTGATGTGCTAGGTACTAATGAAACAGCAGCAGAGCACAGTTACTTCCATGTGATGAAAAATTTCGTCAGAGGGCTGCAGTCCTATAGGAAACCAAGCCATTGTTCTGCTGGGGCTCAGTGGCTGTTGGCCATAGCCACCAGCAAGAGAGGAGACTTCTCTCTCTTTCCTCCCCCCACCCCTTAGTGTAGCTCAGTTTAAGTGACCAGCTTTTGCCACCTTTTTGGCTGTGATTATTCTGAGGGAACAGGGAAAAGGATGATATGCAAGTTAGCAAGTTCAGCATCTATAGCACGATGAGCATCTTGGTTTACGTGAGTGGTTGTGTGTTGCCATGCAGGTGTGTGCTGGGGCTGAAAGG
Organism: Apaloderma vittatum; assembly: GCF_000703405.1. Lineage (NCBI taxonomy): Eukaryota > Metazoa > Chordata > Aves > Trogoniformes > Trogonidae > Apaloderma > Apaloderma vittatum. The sequence goes on from NW_009692807.1 coordinate 6,816, forward strand.
AGATAGTAAGAGGCCCCTTTTTTTGGCGAGGATAAACTGGTGGTGTTTGTTCTTGCTGACCGAAGGCCCTGTTTTTCTGAGGATTGCTGGTGGGTCTGGTGGAGACAGAGTGCTCTGCTGAAGTATGTGCTATGTCATGGTAGCGGTCACATTGCTGCCGTTAGATACACGGCTGATTCAGTGTGCTTGTTGTGAACGGTGCAAGCTGTCAGCTTAGGCTGTTTTGGCATTAGTAGTTCTTGCGACATGAGAAGGAAAGGGTGGAACCAGAATAGAACATGTCACCAAAATGGAATTCATTTTAGGTGAGTCTTGCTTGTGTGACAGGAGAAAGCCAGTGGTCTAAAATGGAAAATATTTTAATACGGGGCGCTCTGAGCTGTGTTGTGTGGTGAAGCAGACCTGCTGCAACTTCTTTCTCCTGCTCTGCTTCTTGTCCTTAATCAGTAGCTGATCTAACTCATCAACACCAGATTCCAGATGATTTCCACATGCTCCTAGGTAACAAAAGCCAGCAACACCACTGGGAGCACTGGAGTTAAGTCCATGAACTTTCTTGCTGAATGATTGCTTCCCACCAGGTTAGTTTACTTATCCACTGACATCATATAAATCAAATGCTTTGCCGTGATCCAGTCCGTGCAAGGTCTTTTGTAACTAGTGTGAGTGAATAAATCTCATCTGAGTGAGCCTCTATAGTGTGGGGATTAAATGTTTCCAACTAAGTTAGAAATAATGGCCTGTTGTATGGAGGGGGGGGTTGCTGGATTTTTTTTTCTTTAGCTTTCCATCCTCAGTGTTTGTGTCTTGAAGCAAGGACCTCTTCAGGCATGGTTCTGGCAAACAAGTGGCCGGAGAATGTCTGGTTTTTTTGAGTCGATTGTGAACCAGTTGTGGAATGAACAACTGGACTGTGGCAACTTCCTTCTTTGTTTTCAGCTTCTCCAGAAGGGATCTATGACAAGATGTGTTGCTGAGAAAGCATAAGTGCAACAACAAGTGCTGCCACTTCAGAATCGCTTGCAAAACCTTTGCTTGTGACATTGATTTCTGAGGTTGTGACAAGAGTAGCTTTTCCTGTGAATTGCTGCAGCTCTTCCTGTGACCCTGGTGAGCAAGCAAAGTGTGCAACATAGATTAAAACCATGCGCTGCCTCTGGTCCTGGGCCAGTTAAGGGTCTTTAAGGAGACCATAAGGTCTGCCAGAGGATAGGTTTAAGTTGGACATAAAGAAGATGTTGGTTGTTTTTTTTTATGATGAGGATGTTTGCTGGAACGGGTTGCCCAGAGAAGCTGTGGATGCCCCATCACTGGAAGTGTTTAAAGTCAATTTAGACAGGGCTTTGAGCAACCTGATCTAGTGAAGCCACTCTGTGAGTCTATGATTCTGTACTGGGGTTGGGGACATGGAGTGACATGGGACATTAGCCTGAACAGAGGTGCTGGGCCTTGCTGTTGCTGAAGTCTGGATGTGAACAATGTGATTCAAAGCTACAGGAGAGTTCCAGGCATGCATGCTGTATTATCTCTGACTTTCCTGTTGTACCTTGAGAGCTTTTGTCCTCTGATGACCAAGATTATCTTGCAGCTTGGGTTCCTCTGTCAGTGGCACAGAGGGGAGCAGAGGAGTGAAATTACTGAGCATCTGACAAAGAAGGAAGTCCCTTTTCCTCCTGGAGAAATGTGGAGGCAGGAGAGAATAAAATCAGGTTAAGCAGGAGCCTGACAGCTTGGAATTGCTGGAGTTTGCAGGCTGTGTACAGCCTTGCTTTTCCCCTTTCTCAGATACCCTGTGAGTTCCTTTTGCTACCGAGTCTCTCTCTGCAGAGTCACTGGTTTGCACCTTGGCGTCTGCTCTCGTGTTCCAGGTTTCCTGTGGCTGTCCCATATCTGCTTCCTTCTCCTTGGGCTCTGCAGCCACTTGTCCAATTCTGTTCTCCTTTTTTAGCCTCAAATGAGAAGCAACAAAAAGCTGTAGCTGGCTGGTGTTGTGGTCCTGCCATGGGACTACGCGCTAACTTCCTCTGACATGATTTGCTTTCCTGTTTTCTGGAGATTTTTCAGTTGTTTTTTTTAATGGGTGGTGTGCCTGAACCCACTCTCTGGACTCATGGTTACCGCTACAGTAGATCCACCGTTGTGTTGCTTGCAGAATCGAAGCAGTGGCCAGTCCCCCATTACTCTTCAGGAGCTCTGACGGGTTGCAAATCTTTGTGTCCCATAGTTCATTCCTATCTTGTTCACTGGATTCCTGCTTGTTTGTGGCCTTTAAATATTATGGCTCTTCCTCTTCTGTCCCCACTGCTGATCATGTTTCTCTGTGAAATGCTTCTGTGCAAATCCTAGAGTTGTGCTGTTGGTAGGAGCAAATTGTTTCTGCTGCGAAGATGTTTGCTGCATTACTCTGCAGAGCATGGTCCAAGTCTGCCCTCCTGCTGTGTCAAAGCCTAGCACTGTGCACCTTCTTTAGGCAGATTTTTGGTGATGTGAATCTGGAAGAACAGGCTGGAGGCATAAGTAGCCTTCCCACTGCATACATTTTGGATTTTTCCTTCATCTCCTGTCCAGCGTGCTGCTTGCTGCGTTGTGCTGTGCCTTCCTGGGTATTGTACAATGCCTGGCCTCACGAAGCTGGAGGATTTCTGTTTGTTTTTAGCTTTTTTTTTTTTTTCTGGCATGTTGGAGTGTTTAGCAATTGAAGGATTTAAAAAAAATAATCCTGCTTGTTTTAATGAACACATCCTTTCTCAATATCAGTTTTAAGCCTTTGCTGCTACTTCTTAATGGCAGATTGGAGTATTTTTAAATTTTCTCCTTGTGTTGGTCATTTGCTATGCCCATGGTGTGGGAAGCTGCTGGATCTTCATGATTCTGCTGCTGTTGCTTTTCTTCAGCCTTTAATTCTCTGCTGGCAGCTGTTAGGCCCATCTCGCGTTTGTTCTGTGCAGAATGCCTTTCCCAAGCTGTTCCCCACCGTAACATTCTTCAGATGGAGAGGAGTGAAAACAGTTTGCTCTGCAAGTGGAGGAGCGTCTGTAGCATCTCCAATGTGTGCGTAAAACGTAACGTGCTGCGCTAGTCCAAAATGACAAGATGTTCCTGCTCCATCTGTCTTTGTTGTTGGCTGCAAAGGCTTTGGCCTGTGTGAATGTTGGGAGTGTTGAAATGCTCCACCTTAAGCTGTTGTCTGAGGTAAGCTGTTGGCGATGCGTTGCACCGAAATGATTTTAACACCTTTGAAAATCTGTGCTTGTCCTGTGGGCACTGCCCTAGGAGGAGCAGCTGTTCGAGTGGCATTTGATTTTTCACTTTCATGGATGGGGACTGGATATCAACACAGTTTTAAAACAGGTCACCCAAGCTCCCTTAAAGAAGCCTTCGGTTATTGCAGCTTGGATAAAGCTCATTCTTGGTCACTTGAAGTTGTGCTCCCAGCCTGTCCCACTTACCTGCCTCACCGATGCGGGTGGCAGTGTCAGGTGCTTTGTGTGGTCTCGGGGCAGGCAGAGCAGTTCTGCAGTATCCCTTGCCCCAAGAGGTCAGAATGATGCATGCTAGTGGGCATCCAGCCTTGGGTTAAGACCAGCTCCCCTTCCCCACGTAGGCTTGAGGGATGTGTGGAGAAGAGCTCGGGAAAGCAAGCAATGGTTTTGGCAATTCCTTGCTTCTCTTTTATGTTCTTATCTCTACGGTATCTTGAACCACCCAGCAGACATGAACAGCCAACGCCCTGAGGACTCTCTCCCAGGAGAGGTGCGGGCTGCACACCTCTCCTTTGTGTGCTTCTCTCCTCCCCACCCGTGTACCTTCTGCAAGGTGTCTGTGTCCTTTGTGTAACCTGCACCGGTCAACAATGTGTCCCAGGACTGGAACGTGCAGGTCTTAGGTCAAACTGTAAACTTCCTTCCATAAGGCAGGGAAGTTTTGTCTGACATTGGGTATGAAAGTGCTTGAAACCTCCAGTAAAAGAATTGGCAAGAAAGGAAAATTTCCAAGGAAAGGGAAAATGCTGGGCAGGGATTAAACAGAAAACGTGGTAATCTACTTCTTCCCTTCTCCAAGGTTCATGACTTGGCATCCAGAAATGGCTGTGAAGGATACTGTATGTGTCTTTATTCTATTAACTGGAGGAGGCTGACCCTGCCAGGAGGCACTTGAACCACCTGAAGAAGGAGTGCAGTTAACTTTTGATAACCCAGAATACCATTTATTAATAGATTTACAGACTCGACAGTAGCTAAAAAACCTTTTATTTCAGGCTCAGGTCTACTGGCATGCTGTTTATTACTGTGGATGGGAGTTCCTGTAAGGAGACCGTGCCGTGGCTTGAAGTAGGAAGGAGGGAGCTGTGAGGGGTACGTGCTGGCCTGACTGGCAGAGCAAGGCTGTGTCCAGGATAGTCACTCTGGCTGTTTGATAAAGTGATGGGTGGTGATTTACCATACCTGGCTAAATTGCTGTAGGTAGCAGCTTACCGTACATTCCTTCTTCCTTCCTTTTTGGCTGAAATGTATTTGGGTTTTTTGGACTCTATCATTAGGAGCTGCTCTTATTATCACAATATCAGGTCAGTTTGTAAGGGCATTTTTGGTGTCTGAGTGTTTTATAACCGACCATTATAAAAATGTATGGTGTTTGAGAGGAGTTCCAGTAACAGTTTATGGTGTGGGAGGCCTCTGCAGTGATGACCTCAGAGGATTGTAGGTTGCACCAACTCACCTCGAAGCCAGAGAGCTCTTGCTTCCTTTCAAAGGATGAAAATCGGTGGGACCTTGCTTCAAGAGTCAAGTTGACCAAGTTTTCTAGGGGAGATGAAGAGCTGTGGGTTCTGCTTGAAATGCAGGACAGTGACCTGCTGTGGGTAGCTCCTGGTAGAATTTGGGAGTGGGAATCCTACTGAAAGCTAAAGATGCTGGTGCCTTAAATAAAAATAGTAATAATTGTTTGAAAAGTAAAAAAAATCCACACTGCTTAATAAGTATTTATTGTCTGTGCAGTGGGATGCTGGCTGTGAGAATAGCTGCATGAAACTCCACTTTAATTACAGTCAGCGCAATTAGAAGAGCTAAATGAGTGTCTGAAACTCACACTGCTTCAAGTGCTTTGACTTCCCTTCTGCCTATCTGGAGATAGATTATTTCCATGTTGTGAGTGCCTTCTGCCAGATCACGGGAATCAGTTGTGTCAATATTTGTGGAAGTAATTAACTTTTTTTTTTCTTCCCCTGCCTCTAGCTGTGACTAAGTCCTTGTTCTTAAAATTAACGTGTGTTGATTTGTTTTTTTTTAAAAATCCTCCAGTTAGCTAGTGGTCATGGATACTGAGCACTACACAAACAGAGTAACGTTTTCCAGGGTGCCTAGAGCTGCCAAGATGTTTGCAGTCTGCTCTGGGGAGCGGAGGCTCTCGATAGTGGGAAGAGCCTGAAATGAGTCTTAGGAATCCAAATGATGTGTCAGACCCTCGTAATTTCTTATTACGGTTGGTTCCCGTGGCTGTGCCTGCTGCGTGACATTTACCACTCGCGATGGTGGAAGGGACGTGCCTGACCTGGAGCAGCCGTCTCGTGCTGCTTTGTGGGGCTGCCTTGAAGCTGGGTGGCTGAAAGAGGGGGCTGGGACTTAGTTAGGGATCGAGGACTCCTTTGGGGAGGCTTCTAGGGTGCTGCTCTGTGCTTTCGCAAAGCCTTCGTAAAGGCTGGGTGCTCAAGCATGTGGATTTAAGTCAAATCTGTCAGTCCCTTGTGCCACTGAAGGGCTTGCTGAATTTGGGGCCAGGGTACCTTCTTGCCTTCCTGGTCAGACACGATGGGGCACTGGCAGTTTGCATGTTATGCTGTGTCTTGCTCCCTGTGATTATGATTCCCAAAGCTTTAAAAGGATACTAATCTAGCCTGGTATTCTCTTGCTAGATCAGTTTAAAATGGTCAGACATCCTTACTTACACAAAAATAGATCAGCCCTGCTTAGGAGCTGCAGTGTTACAAAAGAGGGTTATGAACTGAAATCCATGCCTTTGCTGTTCTAATGTTATATTTTTGACATAATTGAGTTACAAAATTATAAATGCTACACAGGGAGAGGAGGCACAGTTCTGCACTGGTGGCAGAGATACCACCCAGCACAAGTCTGGGTAATGGAAACCTATCGTGGGACATGAGAGGAAGAGTTTAACACTGCGTGAATTGGGAAACTGAATCCCAAGAAGCTCTTGCTGAGAGGGCAGATTGACAGCTCTGAAGTCAGAGCCCGTCCCTTGTCACCAGCAGTGGTATGGAGTTATGTCAAGCTGTCAAATGTATTTCTGAAATATGCATCCTGGGAGTTTAATGTTTAATAGTTGCCCTTTTCAGGAAATTGTTAAAGGCTGTTAAAGGGTGGATGAGATTAGAGGTCTCCTTCTGGGTTGCCCCTTCTGACTTGCCTTGACATGCTTTTGGAATAAGTCAATCACCTCTTTCTTCTGCTAATACCCCTTGGAAAAGCCCGTGTGAGGAAGGTTATTTTACTTGGGTATTTTTTCGAAAGACTTCTATGCTAAGATTGTCATCGACATAAATCAGATTTCTGATTTACCAGGAGAGAAATACCTGCCCTGCTCATGTGGGTCTTATCTGAATCAGAGGCTGTGTGTTTAACAGTAGATCTCTGAAGAGCTGATGTCTATAATTCAGACTAAGTGGTACCTGTAGTATTATTCTATGTAAGTTATCCTTTACTGGAATAGTAACAGGTCTGGCTTGAGGTTTTGGGGGGGTTTTGTTGTTTTTTAAATTATACAGTCTGTTAAATAGGGCCATAGATAATCTGTAATACCTCAGTTACAGCACTAACGGCCTGTAGGTTATAATTATGGGAAAACATGTTACACTCATGGAGCCATCTCTTTCTCAGGCCACCACCGATTGCCATGCACACTTCAGAAATAATCCTGGCTCCTGTGCCGAGATCAGTTCTACTCAGAGCATCCTTGGGATACAGAGGTGTTCAAAAGAGTCTTTGTGAGCAATTTATGGACAAAGGTTTTCTTTACGCTTGGGTAAAAATGTGTGCACCAGCTGGAGGTCTGTTTGCCCACCTCAGTGCTTCAAAAATGGCATTACTGGTGCTTATATGTGCATAACTGGTAACAACATGTAATTTGGGTTAAGCCTTTTACTTAAGTGCTTTATAGAAAGGAAGTAAGTTTGTTGTTATTTTTAATGCGCTTTTTAACACTGCAAATCTCGATGGACATTGTCTAAGCTAAATGTAGGAAACAAGACTATGCAAGGATTAAATGGAGCGGGTACTGAAATATTCTGGGATATTTGAAATGGTAATTTAGACATGTTTAAATCGAGCTGGCAGTGTTGTGAATATGCTGTGAAACTAACCACAGAAAATGGATCCTGCAGGAGAATAATGGTCTGTCCAAGCAGATGTTGGAGCAAGGAGTGACTGTCAGCTGGAAGTTGCTCTTGAAATCATTGTATTTAGTGATATTGTTAACCAACTTCAATGAAACATAGTGTTTCAGAGAGTCCCTGGCAGGATATCTGAGGGAAAAGGGGTCCCTAGCCTGCCATGTGCTCAACTGTGTGTGGAGGACATGCAGAAAACCAACAGATGTGTTTAGAGAATTTTGGCTTCTGTTAATGTTGTGGGCGTTCCTGCCTAATGTGGCTGTGCCTGTGCATGGTCTGAGCTGATTTGCTTCTGTTGCATTTCCTAGCCACACGACTTCTAAAATCTGTGTTTACTTACGTCTATTTTCCTCTCTTCTTCCTTTCAGAATAAAGATAATTTGTAAATTCAGGTCACTGAGTGTTCTTACGTAACTGGGAATGGGGTTCTTTAGCATGGGTAGGACATTTTCAGCTATGACGGGTACAGGCTGGGTCTGTACGTGCAGTATTATTTTACAGTGTGCTGAGTTGAAATAATCTGGTGTGCCTAGAGACAGGGAGGTGGGGGGATGCTGTTCCAGCCTGCAGGAATTCTGCTGACAGAAATCACAATGTTGAGTTTACGTTGCCTCCTTCAGTGGCACTTTCATATATTTTTCACTGAAGCTTCTGGCTATTGCTTTTGATTGATGCCAGCCATCTGTGACCCTAGGGCTGGGCTCGTGTGTACTGCTCTGCAGCTGCAGGCATACTTCTTGCTTTAGCATATGTTTTTTAACATACAAATGTGTAGATACTGTTTATATGGGGTTATTATGACCTCTTCATGTTTTTTGTTCCCCCAAAATAGAGGATATTGGCCCGATTACTTGTATCGAGTATAGGTGCAAAGACTTTGGTATCAGGGTGAGAGGCAGAGGCTGCACCCACTGCAGCCGCAGCTGAGCCCATCGCCTGTGATGGTGGAACCTCTGGGAAAACATAGGGCTAAAACTGCTGGGCAGAGGAGTAGGGGGGAAAAGAAAAGTGAGAAACAGCCCTGGGAACACCAGCATCAGGGAAGGAGGAGAGAAGGTGCTCCGGTCACTGGAGCAGCCCATGGAGAAGACCGTGTTGGGTAAGTGTGAGGTTGAAGGAGCAGCAGACAGGAGCTGTGATGGACTGGCTGGAACCCTGTTCCCAGTCCTCCTGTGTTGCTCAGTGGGGGAGGTAGTGGAGGTGGGAGTGAAGGGGTGAAGCTGAGCTTGGGGTGAAGGGCAGTCAGTGGGAGAATGTCTTTTAACACCTGTCTTTGTTTTTCACCACCTGATTCCATACGAGTAGGTAATACATTAAATGAATTTCCCCCAGGTTTTGCCTGTGATGGTAATTGGCAAGTGATCTCCCTGCCATTTACCTCGGGCCCACAAGCTTTCCATCTTACTTTCTGCCCATGTCCTCTTGAGGAGGGAGAGTGAGGGAGAGGTTGGGTGGCTGTCTGGCAGCTGGCCAAGGTCAGCCTACCACATTACCAGAGTTTGGTAAAAGTTGAGATTAAATTTGGTACCAGGTAGAACTGTTGCTCTGTGGCTGTTCCTCTGCCTACCTTACTGCCTTTCTCAACTGTCCTTGAGCGTTGTGCAGATCCAGAGACACCCTGGCATGAGAACTGAATTCCTTTGATTTTCATTGACACTTGGAGATGTCTAAATAAGTCATTCCTCCATGTTCTACCTTTATACCTGTGACAACATTGTGGCCCTCTGTGGCAATGAAGCATATGGTCTCACTTCCTGTTACCATGAGGATACAGTATTTTCTTTGCTAGGCTGAATGAAGAGATCTAACGTATGAGTAGCATCCAGATGGACCCAAGGAAGGGACACAGAAGGCTAATGCAGCAAATGTGCTTTGGAGGTAATTTTAGAAGGAAGATGGTCCTTGTGGAAGCTGTGGAGGTGAGCTGATAGACTTGCTTGTGTCCTGAAGGTTGGAATTAGGAGTGTCTTCGCTCTTCTCTGTATTCAGGAAGTGAAAGGGAACAGAATAGGACTCACCCATGTACACTCATCTAAGCTCAGGGAAGTACGTGTTAGGTCTTGGGTCTATCCAGATGTTTCTTCTGCATGGCATTGCTTTGTGGGAGGTCCTGCCTTGCTCCAGCTGCAACTGCATTACTGACAGCTCTGTAGCAGCAGAGGATGTGCTTGTGGCAGAATAGAACATAAAATGCTCTTTTTCACATATTAGATGTGCTCATTAGAGGGCAGCAGCATAACTCTTTCTTTTTCTAGGTCAATTCTATACTTTTGAATGATATTATTCTGCTCTGCAGGACACGGAACAAAATTTTCCAGTTCCTCCTTCAGTATTTCGTAGTGCAATAAGTATATTAAACAGCGATGCTCATATGAAAACATTAGCCAATATAAAGAAACGTAGGGCAGTTAGAGTCTTGGGGCTTCTAATTGTTTGCAGGCTCAGATGAGATGGAGTTTCTCTAAGATTAAACCACAAATGTCTAGTGCTGTATGTGGGAAAAGCAGCCAAAGGAATGCTTCACAGCTAACTTGTTTTTAACTCAGCCTAATTCTTATTTGACCTATATGTCCATATGCATCTATTGATTTGTTTGCTGTACCCCAGCTGCTGCTGCCGCCTTTTTCTGCTTGAAGAAAACGTTAAAAGAATCAGACTTGCTTTATCTGAAAGTAATCTTTAAATGAGATCTGATAGTATGTCCCCCCATCCTCTGTAATATGAAAACTATAAATAATTTTGGCACAGTCTTTAAAGGCTAAGTGAGGCTGGGATTTGGAGCCCAACATCACAGGACTTAAATACATTATTTATTATGTAACATTCATAGAAAAAGGCTGTAGCGCCATTTCACTTTGCAGCTAGTGTGTTTCTGGCTGCAGAAATCCTGGCTAGGAGCAAACATCTCTAGTACACATTTGTTTGCACACTGTTGACCTCTCTGAGGGACACGAGCTGGTTCAAGGTAGCTGGAATAGCAGGAAAAATGGATTTTTCAGTGTTAGCAGCATCAGCCGTTGCTTTCCTACAGATGGCTCTGATTTTGCAAGGTCCTCGGTGGAAGCAAAACTGCGTTAACTAAATGATAATGGAATATTTCAAGAGATGTGCAAATAGGTTTTATGTCTTAAGAACCTTTGCTTAATCTTCCTCCTCTTCCTGAAGCTCCTTGGTCTAGGGCGTTTGAGCACGTGCGAGGATTATTGGCAAGGTGACACCTGACACCGTTCTCTCTTGCCCAGAATGTGTTGGGTGTTTTCACGTTACAAAAATCTGCAGGATGTATCTCCCTGTCCCATGCTTTGAAAGGGCACATGCCCACCCAAAGGGGCACGTAGCTGCAGGTTCCTCAAGACTTGGCAGGTGCCACGTCTTCCTTGTATGAGTGAGATCTGTAGCACAGCAGGGTCTGCTTGGCTGCTGCTTTCTGTCTGACATTATTTTTCAGGGGGGCTATATCTAAGCCTGCAAACTGCTGAAGTGGAACAACCTTCTTGTTACTGGTAAACGTTGTTCCTGGCACAGTGGTTGGGATTAGTCCCACCTTCTGGAGAAGTCCAGATTGCGCTTTGCGCTTGTTGTTTGGGATCTACTGGGAAGCTGGCGTTTCTTCATCTCTTTGTTGTGACACCTCAGCGAATGCAGGACTAATGGGAAGGTCCTCATCAGGAAAGTAAAACTGGACAAAGCCAGAAAAATGTGAAAAATGTCTCATAGCACTTGGCAGTTCTTGGTCCATTAGGTAAAAACTAATACTCTGACAGTAGAGTAAGAAGATTAAACTTTATCGTACACCAAGTGAGATACCAGTGCTGAGTCTGTAGGCACGTAATACGTGGATCTAAAGCCATTAGCAGGCACAGTGCTCATGCCAGCAGCCTTCTTTTTACCTTAGAGAAATACCTTTCTCACCAGCATCTTCCATGCAATATGGAAAGATCATCTGCTGGCCCTTCTTTTACAATGAGAGTCTCTCTCTTTGGCAGACTGTTACGATGTTTTGTTGGGGATGTGGGTGTTCTCAGTAGGTGTATTTTGAGCATGGTGAGCCTGTGTATTGCAAGACTACCTCCTGGGAAAGGGTGTGTAGTTTTTTTATTTGTTTGAGGAACTCAAACTCACGGGCGTCCCTGCCCATGACAGGGAGGTTGGACTAGATGATCTCTAAGGTCCCGTCCAGCCCATGCCGTTCTATGATTCTATGAACTCTTTCTTTACAGGAACAATGCCAGACTATGATCCCCTATGAGCCTGGGGTTCTGAGGCTCAGAGAGGTGAGGGGACAGGTCGATCTCGTGCCTCTGATTTGGTGCTCTAGTCCTAGACCTGAGAAGATCAGAGCAATGCCAAATGTCTGGCAGCTCTGAGAACTGACAGCAGGGAGTGTCAGAGAAACACTATCTTTGCTCCTTCCCTTTTCCTGTTACTTGTTTTAATCACATGTGTGTTCTTGCAAAGCTCTCTTCTGGCAGCTGTGATCCCATCACTGCATGGGATAAATAGGACTGTGGTGAGAGCACCCTTTTGTGTTAATGCAGGCGCAGTAATAAGTGCTGTGCAGCAGTGCATGCTGTTTGCTGAGGCTTGTTATTGTCCGTGTGTGCTGCTGGCGGGATGCAGAGAGCATGAAGCACAAAGTGGCAGAGCTCTTGTCATTATTTTTAAATTTTCTTTGCTTTAAAATAGATTCTACCAAGAGAATGCCACTCCAGGATGAGTGACTGATCCTGCTCTGCAAGTTTCAAATAAAGAAAAGGGGAAGAGGTGATGGGATGGAGAAAAAAAAAAGCGCTTCTGCCTCTTTTAGAGGGCTCCAGATCTTGATTTTTTTTCTTTTTAAAAGATTTCATCTTTGTTTAAGCGAGCCAGATGGCCATACTGGAGTTCAGTGGCTTGCTCAAATTTAAGACTTGTTTGAAAAAAGAAAATTGTCTTGTGTGAGCATCATTGTGGGAAAGACAAGGAGGCCCCGAGAGAGTGGTCAAGGCCAGCTTTGGCAGGAGATGGAGAATGCCATAGGAGGTCCATAGGGAGGTAATGATCACGGTGGTCTACTGAGAGGCTTGGTAAAGCTGCAGGGTGGTGCCTCTGTATCCCCTAGAACCAGGCAGGAGAGGCATGGGGGTTAGATGTAGGGCTGTCTGGGGGGAAGATGCTGCTGTGGGAGTGTCTGTATTGCATAAGATGGCAGAGCGGGTGATTATATTAGTGCCTCAGGGCTTTTGGGAGCTCTAAATTGTTTGCTGAAGCAGAAGAGCAGTTGAGACAGCACAACAGTGTCAGCCACCAGAAACATCAGAGGCTGGAAAAGGCGGTGAAGCGGTTTTTGGACCAGTTCCACTCTTGGGGCAGTCTGTGCACCCCTGAGGAGAGGAGGAAACTTGAGATGCATGGGTACCTCCTGGAATGAGTGTTTTCATGGCTTAGGCTCTGTGGACTGTGTAATCAACACGACCAACACATACACAAAAAAGGTTAAAGGGCCATTATGATCATAGAGCCTTCATGCAGGCACCGAATCACCTTTGTGCTTTAGGGACTTCTGCTTGGCACCTCAAGTCTTGATTTGGTGGTGAAGTGCTGACTTACAATGGTGGTTTTACAGTGCTGCGAAGAGAAAAATCAGCTTGTGTCTGGTCTGGATGTAACTTGTCAGCCCTTTTTGCTGTAGGAGGGCTGTGTGCTTGTGTCAGGCAAGAGCGGGTACCTGGGTGCAGCAAGTGCTGACCTGCAGTAGGTGCTTGAGACTGGGATTGAGTTCTCTCCACCACATCTCAGACCAGAGTAGCATGGATTTCGAGCCTTGTTCTTCTCCAGGCATTTATTCATCTAGTTCCAGTCTTCAAATGCTTTCCAGTTTTTAAATCTGCTATACGTGCTCCAAAAAAAAGGAGAGGGGAGGAATGGGCAATGAGGTTCCAGCAATGTTATGTGTTGCTGATCCTGCGTGTCAGTTGTTGCCGACCTGTGTGTAGGCAAGGGTGCAGGAGGCTGGAAGTCATATACATGCCTGTCACAGACAATTTGGGAAGCTTTCCTGGGTGTTTTCACCCTCCTTTCTACTTTATGTTAGTGTTGCAGCTTTCTGCAGTTTATAAAGCCACTTGTAATACAAGTGGTGTTGGAACTGAATGATCAAAATGTGACCAGGATCAGCTAGTAGTTCTTAGATTATGTAAATACTGAAAGTCTGCTGGCATTATACAGGCTGTGTTGCTGAGCTCTTTTCTCTAAATCTATAATTATCTTGTATATGTTGACTAAGCAGGCTTTCAGGTAACAGAAATGAATATGATTACATTTAAGATACGGCTGTTCAGTGGTAAAATACATGATTGGGCTTTCTGTTCCCTTGGTGCTCCCAGACTGTGAGATGTTTGGGTTTCTTGGTGTGCTGCAGTTCTGACAGCTGCAGATGGTGGGATTAACTCCTTGACGTACGGTTGTGCAACAGATAGGACAGCATGGGGAGGAGGAGCACCCTACACTAATCTGCCACAAAGACTTAAAAATCAAGGGCAAGCTCTGACATGTGATTACTTTTTTTTGTTTCTCTGTCAATGCGTGGAGGGTTGGGAGTAGGGAAATGAAGCCACGCCACAAAGAGCCTGAGCCCAGACATGTTAAAGAATCCAAGGAAATCTGCCAGGAAAGGAGAATTAATCAACAGTTAAAATAACCTAGTGGGAATTGTATTGTGGTCATAATGAGCTCTGAGTAAGGTTCAGGGTAATTACTTCATGAAAACTCTGATCAGAGCAGTAAGGAGGTATCTCTTGAAACTCTGTTTCTGCTTTTCTTTTTGCTGGTGCTTAGATATTGCTCAAGTTCTTGTGACCATGAACGTGTAGAAGGTGATGCCAGGGTTCATTGAGCTTCTTTAGCACAGGATCAGAAAAAGCACGCATGTCTCACCTCAGAGGAAAAAAGCGTTAGCTATCCCGGTTATATGATCTTGTAACAGTGTCTGCAGTCAAATGCAGCCCTTTCAGAGTGTTTGTGTTTGTCTGTAGATCAGTTTTACAGCATCAATGCTAAAAGCCTGGAATATGAGCAATGATTTAGTGGTTCAGTGTTTTTCTGCCTGGAATAGATGACTGTCTGAGAAAAGGGGAGCTGATGAAATTTAGTAAAATATGATTGCTATAGAGGCAAAGAGAGATTAAACTTGTTCCCAGTCTCTTCCAGTGAGATGAGTGCAATAAATCAAATTAAACTAGAAGATGCTGGGTTCAGGATGGGCAAAGATCCTTCAGGAATATGGCAGTAAGTTCCAGGACTTCTTGCACATAGGTGTTCTGGATTTCTATGACCCACATGGGCCTCAGATGGTGGTCAGATCCGCCAAAATAAAAATCATAGAGTCATAGAATGGTTTGAATTGGAAGGGACCTTAAAGATCATCTAGTTCCAACCCCCCTGCCATGGGCAGGGACACCTCCCATTAGGGCAGGTTGCTCAAAGCCCCATCTGACCTGGCCTTGAACACTTCCAGGGAGGGGCCATCCACCGCTTTTCTGGGCAACCTGTCCCAGTGTCTTACCACCCTCACAGCGAAGAATTTCCTCCTAATATCTAATCTAAATCTGTGCTCAGTTTGAAACTGTTACCCCTTGTCCTATCACTACACTCCCTGATAAAGACTCCCTTTTCTTCTTTCCTGTAGCCCCCTATAGGTACTGGAAGGCTGCTATAAGGTCTTCCTTCGGAGCCTTCTCCAGGCTGAACAGCCCCAACTCTCTCAGCCTGTGCTTGCCCACTGGTCAGAGTGAAAGGCAAGGAGGGGCTGGCCATGGCTGCTTCCAGTGTGCTTCCAGGCTGGCTGCATCTCATATTCACGTCACGTCTTGGGGGTTCTGTTGTGTTTGCAACCCTGGCTGGCAGTTGAAGGTGCTTTCATGTCTCCTCATTTGTGTATATGCTTTAATCACATCTGCTGCGTAAGTGGGCAGCTGGGTTTGTAGTGCTATGGAGGGGGCCTTTTTAATTGAAGCACATGGGCTGCTAATCTTGAATTATTTGAATGCCAACCAGTAGTGCCTGTCAGTCTCTGGGGAGCCTTGTGAAGAGGCGGTATTCAAATGAAAACCACCATAAGGATGGAAGCAGTGGGCTTCCTGGAGATGTGCAAGAGGTATGCTGGAGACTTGTCCTGTATTCATCTGTTTTGCTGGTTAGGCTTTGCACGTGGCAGTAACGTCTGTCCTTGCACAGTGAGAGGTACGTAGGCATGTGCTTCCCAGCACTGGTGCTCCTGTTGCCCTCTGTGTGCTTCAAGGAGCCTCAGAGATGCTGGGTTGTTCCCTCCAGCCCACAGTTCCAGCAACTCTTTGTCTCCTGAAGTTCTAGACACCTATAAGTGGGGATGGGGGCACAGGGGATACCAGGGGCACAGCTAGGCACTATCAAAATTCATCTCCAGTTATTCATGCACTACCTGAAAGGGGTTCTTTGTTGTTTAGTTCTCTCAGGATCAGGCACTGGGTGTTCCTTAGAACCTTCTTCCTGCCCCTTTGTACCAGCAAAAGATGTGTCTGATTAATGTCCCAGCGTGGTCTTTTCTGAAGCCCAGAGCTTTGCTCTCCTGGGCTTGGGTATGTGATCATGGGAAGCCAGAGCGACTTGTTCAGCACTTCAGGGGGAGCCAAGCATAGAGAGATGAGTTGTCCCATAGCAAGCTGTGACCTAGGGAAGAGAAGCCTCCTGCCACGTTCCCCTTCCTTCCCCTGCCCTGCCATGGCATGCCATACCAGTTGTGCAAGCTGCCGTGGTGACAGATTTCCACCCTACAGTGCGTGGTACGATTTTTGCAGCACTTAAATTCTGCTTAAACACTATGGCAAGTTTGTCGGGTTGGTGGTGTGTGATGTGCTCTCTAGCTCAGTCTCTCCACCATCAAGCTGGAGGCAGGGAATGCCCTTCTGTTTCGCTGTGTCTGTGCTCCTGCGCTCTGCTAGCTTAATTAATCACAAACTCCCAGTGTTACATGGGGTTACACAGGACTGGATTTTAGCCCATCCCACAGAGGGCTGGAAGGAGTAGGAGGCTGCCTAAACTAGTTAACAGAGCAGCAATGCCCGTGGTGAATCTGTTAAATGCGATTCTGATGCTCAATCTCTGCCTTCTGCAAAGTCTTGGATCATGTGGTCTTCTGCCCAAACCTTCCTTCTCCCTTCACACCCGTTCCTAAAGCAGATTAGGATTTGTAGTCCTCTCCTGTGTTTCTCTTCCTATTCTGTTTTCTTTTGTTCATTGTCTTATTCCAAAATTCAAGCTGTGTCTGTGTATTCCATATAAAATTCCCACATGCACATCCAAAGGAAAGTTTGTCATCCTTGCGTCTTTAATTTAGTATCTACGTAATCCTCTCTGGATATGTGCTCTGGGCCAAATC
Organism: Apaloderma vittatum; assembly: GCF_000703405.1. Taxonomy (NCBI): domain Eukaryota; kingdom Metazoa; phylum Chordata; class Aves; order Trogoniformes; family Trogonidae; genus Apaloderma; species Apaloderma vittatum. Next base: position 23,615 of record NW_009692807.1, read on the forward strand.
GGGCAGTGGGGTGGCTGATGCAGTACTGCTAACTTCATGTGCATCCTATGCTCTGTATATGGCTGTTATGAATTTTCTGTTTGCAAACACACAACATATAACTGGAAAGACCATGTCAGTCAGACTGCAGAGGTTGGCCTGTGTGTGTTACCAGATGTTACACCTATCTGCTGTATTTTTCTTCTTGCGTCATCGACGATGTATTTCCTGCTTTTCTCTTTCCTGAGGTCCTTGTGGCGGAAAGCTTAATAGCCAGAAAAGGCCAGCAAGAGACAAGGAGGCTCGATGTCCTGTTAGAGAGCTAAGGTGTTGATGTGCCATAAGGAAATAGCCCGTCAGTGTATCAGCGGGTGCTGGGATGCCATGTAACTTTGAAACCTTTGCACACAAGATGCTTGGCGAGCATGTGGTAGGGCTGCATTGAGGATGCCTTAGCTTGTGCAGGAGAACATCTCTGGCTGCCTTTCTTCATGTCAGCTGCTCTCCAAGAGCTAGTGCAGGCACTTTCTTCCATGTCATCTGTATCGAAAAAGCTACTGCATCCTTGGTGTGCCTGTGCAGCCTCTTACCACAAGCTTCTTGGCACAGCTTTGAGCTGATAGTCTTGTGTTTTGTAGTCTTGACCTGATCTCTTACCAAGATCACCCTTCTGGGTATTGAGATGGAAGTGTTGACCTCCTAGTGCCCCTAGAGAGTGAGTGGGAAAGGAAGAGAATACTGTGAAGCTGGTGGAAAGCTCCTTTTTGGGGCAGTTATGGGACCATAGGAGCAGATGAAAGACACCTGTGGCATGAGAGACTATTCAGCTTTTATTCAAGTAACCTGTTGGGAAGAAGAGAGGGAGGAGATCCTGTAGCAGTGTTCATTATAACTGTTCATCAGATATATGTGGTCCAAGGTTCACCCCAAAAACTTTATTCAGAGTATGCATTCAGGTTTTCCTGTTGGGAATTCTCTGCCCTTACCTCCTCCTGTCTAACAGCTTGGCTGCTCTGGGGTCAAACCTGAGGTCGTGTCTGAGTCTGGATGGGAAATCAAGCTGTGGTGTCATACCAGGTCCTGCCTCTGGTTGCCTTCCTTCTCTCATGCCACGTGGTGCCATATTTCCTGGTGGAGCTGTGGTGGCTGCCTTTTGGCTGTTTGTTCTTCTAGTTGGGTCCTCAGGAAGAGGCAGAACCCAGCTGAGAAATATGTGGCTAGAAACATTAAAGTAGAAGGTGAAACTGGGGAGGAAGAAAGATTTTTCAGGTAGTTGATGAGCTGGTGTTAAAACAGGTCAAAACCTGTCGGTTTGATGTCAATGCCTGAGCTGTTTCTGAAGCCACTTCTGTTTTGTACTTCCAGGCTGCTGTCAGGGTGGGAATTGGTGCCAGGATGTTTGATCTGTTTTTCACCCTCCTTGTCTGCATTTCTGTGGTTCCTGGGGTGGGGGAGCCGTGCCTGCCGGGTGAGGGATGGGGTGTAGCAGTGAGCTGGGTCACCTGCCCTGAGAGGTGCGGAGGCTAGACACGGGGCTCTTGGCCCTTTGAGGCAGCGCCATTACGCGTTTTTCTCACTTGGTTTGAAGAAACCTAGAAGAAGAATTTTGAAGTCAGGCTCAGGATCCAGCTTAGCCTTGGTGCTTCTTCTGTCCCAGCTATCTGCAGGACTTTCATGCCTGACCTCCTGGCAGCACGCAGAGAGCCGAGCAGAGGACTTCACTCTGCCTTAGAACAGATTTATCTTGTGTTCAGCTAAGCTGCTTAGAGTAATACAAGGCAGTAGTAGTCCGAGGGTATGGTCCTTCATACCTTTGTTACTTCTTCTGCCGTTAGTTTAGTAGACCATTGAGGGTTTTCTGGTCTGGGGTTTGTAAAGGAAGTTTTAGACCAAATAAAAAAAATCTTCGCTAATCAAACTCGGAAGCTGCATTTACTGTCTAACATCTTACTCACTGCTGGAATTACCAAGTTAATCCTTAGTCCAGAGGCACGAAGCAATTATTTTCAGGTCTCTCTTGTTTTTCAGGGTATGGGCACTGCTGTCACTGCTGATCCTCTTACTATGACAAGATCTTCTCCACCTTCCTCTGTAGTTTGGCATGAGTTGGTGTGGCACATCAGTACAAAAGCTGGGCAATCCCATCTTTTGACAGCAGCCAGCAGGGAAGAGCTGAGCAATGTAGCAGTGTTTTCCTCAAAATGCTTAGCTTGGCTCTTGAAACTTCCAGTGCCTAATAATTATTAGGAAACATGAACTACTGAGCTGAAGAAGTAGAAGGCTGTAGGCACCACCAGTGCCAAATCCTTTGAGCCCACTGTTCCTCCAGCCCCAGGAGGTTCTGCAAGACATTCCCTCTGCCCTTGCTTGTGAGCCTGTCCAAGGGACTTGGAGTGCTTGTGCACTCATACATATTGGGCTGGAATAAAGACAACAAGTGCCCTAGAGTTATGTTGCTACTGGTAAATTCTGACTTCTGTCTGAAGTAGATGATGGGCATTTTGGACCTCAGGGCTGAAGTCTGGAAGATCAGTCCAGCTGTCTCAAGTAACTTGTCACTGCTGACCACATGCTTTCCTGGCCTGGTTTGGTTCAGCTTGCTAAACTAGCAGAAAACGAATCTGGCTCGAAGTGAGTGTTCCTGTTGGAGCTGCACACCAGAGCTGGGCTAGGAGGGCGTGGAGCCATGGTGGAAGATGGCTGCTGGTGCAATAACAAGCTCTTGGGTAACCTAAGCTGAGCTCTTGTTTGCCTACACCCTGAGCTGCTCTCCACTGGAATATGTTTGCTTTTGTCTCTGTGCCAAGTTTCCAGATGTCATGTGTTGATAATGCCATTGGTATTGGTACTGCTGCGTATTGCGTGTCGATCTTTCCAGAGGAAATAGCCCTGTCCCTGTGGCATTAACAGAGAAATCAATTACAATAGATTTTTATTTTTTTTTCTCTAGTTCCATTAGAAACAAGCAATCCAGTATTGCATTCAGTGTTCCATGGAGCAGATCAACATCTTCCAGATCTCTTCCCTGTTCCCCAAGCCACCCCTGAGCATCCTGCCGGCATCACAGCAGAGTTCAAGGACAGGCAGACACACCTCTTCATCATAGACATGGACCTGGGCAGAAAGCTGTGCCAGAGACTTAAATTAGCTCTTGTTTATATTTGTATTAGAAGGAAGTTATTCTGTTTTAAATGTGAATGTGAGGGCCCTTGGGCAGAAGTAACCGCACTTGG
>NW_009692807.1:26850-33118 GCF_000703405.1 Apaloderma vittatum
AACAGGAGGTGGGGTGTTAGCATACAGGGACCTTGGAGTGAGGCTTGAAGCGGTGCTTGTACAAGCTTGTAGCGGAAAGGGTTGCTTGTGTGCCAAGAAAGCAGATCTACTAAATAGAGCGTTTATTAAATTAAGTCAAGGCCCCTTCACAGTTTAGCAGAGGCAGAGGAGCGCATACCTTAGGTGTGGCTGGCTGCACTTCAGGCTTTTTGTCTGTTGCGTGACAGGTTTCTCTAATACGTATTTTGGTGGAACACCAGCTTGATTACAGATGTTGAAGCATTATTTCTGCTTAGTGGAAGGTCTTTTGGGGTAGGAAAACAGAGGAGGGACATTTTAGCTTCTTTGTCACACCTTTGCCGCTGTGCTCTGAACTTAAAGGCAGGTTGAGCCTGAGACCATGCAGCTCCTTTGACCGTGGTGGCAGGATGGTCGTTCCTACTGATGGAGTGTCCTCTCTGTTTCCTGAGAATGCAGCCTTGCTGAAAAGGCATCCTGAGACAGCTACTTGCCAGGGTGGTGTTAAAGGAAGGCATTTGGTCAGGACCATCCAGCCCTTTTGTCTGGGCTAAATTGGCTCATGGGCTCAGGGTTCTGCACAAGGAGAAGACAGTGCACACTTCAGATGCTAATTTAGTAAATCTCTTAAGGAAAAACAGGGAGACCTTATCTGAGAGGAATACTTTTATGGATCTTCACGAGTTTTCCTCAAATTTCTCCCAGTTTCATACATGTGCTTCCTTTGTGTCCTTGTATTTCTGGACACTTGTGAAGCAGGAAGGGTTCCAGGAGTAAATTTTAGGCAGGCTTTTCTTAATTTGGGCAAATTCAAGTCCTTGTTGCCATTGGAATAGTGGCTGCTATGGGGAATGATGGGATGCAGAGATCAGACTTGGATGTTACTTTTGGATCAGCCGCCTTGTTTAAAAAATAATAGGTTCAGATTTTTCTGCAAAGCACTGTTTGGCATGAACATAGTTACTTCTGAAAGGGCAGATGTCTGGGTGAAGTATTTGATGCTCCTCTAGCAAGCTAGAGACTAAGAAAGTAATGGTGGGAGGGGGAATACTCCTTTCTCCCGGCTCTTCTTTGCCCTGTGCTGTGCCTCTGAATGCTTATTTCGTTTCTACTGATGAAAGGAGAGGATAAAATTGCCTGATCTGTTCCTCAAGTGCCCCGTGGAGAGGAGAAGTCTGAGTGAATAGCCTCTTTAGGTTGCCAGGCTGGGAACTGAAGTGGTCCTCCTGCCTTCCTGAAAGTATCTCTTGTCCCTGTCTGCCCAGGTGAGCCTTCTGTGTGCATCAGTTGCCTGGCAGCCCTACACCTGTCTGTTGGAAAACAGACCTCACTGTGTGCTTAATGGTGTCTTGTGGATATCCAGCTTCCCTTAGTGGCCTTGTTGCTGCCTCTTCCCTAGCTGTTCCTGCTTCCTGCCCCTCCTCTCTCTGTACAAGAGCTTCACCTTAATTTTCTGTCATTTGAACCTATTATTTCAGCCAGTTTTGACATTCTTCTTTTGACCTTCATGACTTAGTTCTTCCTCCTTTACTGTGAAGACATCTGTTGATATGATCTGTTCTCTGCTCTACGCGCACTGCTTAAACTCCTGTACAAGTCCCACTTATTGCTGTTCTTGTCGTGATTTCGTTTCTACCCTGAAGTTACATATCTACATCATCTACTCAGTTCTATTTCTGTCTGACGTTGTTGTATTGCCTGGAAATATAATTAAGTATTGATCACAGTGCGCTCAGCAGTCTAATTAGTTCATACATTAATTATATGTAACAGAATGTCATTCCAGTAATGTTTCATTACCTACCAGCTTAAGCAATGTTGTGTGCATGTGTTGAGAGAAAGGGTGTAGGGAGACCTTGGAGCGGTGTGCTGCATTTGCTTTCATTTTTGCCTTTTAATAGTTGCAAGTCCCTTGACCGACGGTGGTCATGGTGTTGCTGTTCCGCTGGTACTCTTATTTCTTGACTGTTCCTGCTCGTTGTTTTCTGCTGATCATACATTTCCAGGAGAAGCATTATACCACCTCAGTGGTTACTGCTAAATCCTCTTATCTGTTGGAAGCCAGACTGGAGTACTTCCAGTTAATGTCTCACCTCCCAGGGTCTTCCTGGAAAATGCCATCATCTCTCTTACTCAGATAAAATGAGTACCTGTCAGTGCTTGACCTCATTTAGTTTGCTGAGGAGCTGCTTGTTGGAAGCTGCTTTCCTCTCCAGGTCTCCACATCCCAGGGAGTGCAAGTAAATGCAACTTGTCCTCTTTCCTCCCTGGTGGTCTCCATTGCTCTGACTCCCTTAGACCTGCAGAAAGCCATTGTGGATACGTGGCGGGAGAAGCACAAATGAGAAAAGTATGTTTCTCTGCTGTGAAGTCTTGCTACCTGTTCATATTAGATTCTGCCCATCAAAAAATCTTTGAAAACCTCTGGTCAGAGCCAGACTTTAATGGAAGCTGTGTGCTGAAGCTGTATCTCTGTTGGCTTCCCCTGTGCTGCAGCTAGAATAAAAATACCTGTTAGCCTGACCGCAGTGAATGTGGTGGGAGATACAGAGCTTTTCTCCTTCGTGTCCCTCCTGCTTAGTTACTGCAGTGTCTGTGATGAGTTAGACTCCGTTTTATTATGCAGGTTTTAAGACGTTTAGGGATTTAAATACAGGGCTGGCCAATTACGTGACTGTTCAAATTAGCACAGTTGCAGTGTAGCAGGACCTTGCTCTTGGCCTTGTTGGAGTTCATGAAGTTCACATGGGCCCACTCCTCCAGCCTGTCAGGGTTCCTCTGGGTGACATCCTTTTCCTCAAGTTAAAGAACTGCACCAGTCAACTTGATGTCATCCACAAACTTGCTGAGCGTGCACTCGGTCCCGCTGTCTGTGGTGCCATTAATAAAGATACTGAACAGTACTGGTCCCAGGAGGGACCCCTGAGGGATGCCACTTGTTACTGATCTCAGTTTGGGCCCTGAGTACCCAGTCTCAGCCAAACTAGAGGGTCCGAACAAACTTGTAAGATATGGTTTCAAATATGCAAGTCAAATAGCCCTAAAATAGAGTGAGTGGATTGTAATGGTGAAGACTGTGGTACTTGTGGTAAGTGGCTGGAGCTATGACTTGACCCAGATGATGTAAATGTGGGGAGAACATTTAGATTCAAAGCTTGGAAACAGCTATAAATGAAAATCAAGCTTGTGCACTGCTTAGAGGAGGGTGACAGAGTCTGTCTGTAGAAACACAATTTACAAAATGTTTTGCTATGTAATTTTGCCCTTTGACTCAGGTGATGTCAGAGTGAGGTTTGCCTGCATCGCGCTGCCTCTGGTTTTGCACATGCTTTGCAGTTACATCCTGCACTCTTTGTAAAGCACACAACTTTGAAAAAACTTTTTTTTACCCTAGTATTGTAGATATAACAACTTTTCTTCATGTTTTAATCATTTGATGGAATAGTCCTACCGGATGTCTGGTTGCTTTGAGACAGTCTTAGGGCCCTTTTTTCTTTAGAGAGTCATTCCTAATTTGCATTTTCTAGTTAAAAACTGCCTAAAAATCAATTTGTATCCCTGAGCTGCTTGTGAGGAAGAGACAAAGAAAACTGGGAAAAAACTTTGCCATCATTTCATTTCTCAGTGTTGTGTATTTTAAAAACAAAGTGAAAAGCATTGAAACAGAATTGTTTTGATAGAGATAGTTTTGTACTCTCTGTTTAGTGCACCCTTAATAGTTTTGTACTCTCTGTTTAGTGCACCCTTAAATTCTGAAGTAGTAGTTTGAATCTGGAATCTGCAACCTTTCCCAGGATGGAGGAAGCATTTGCCACCAACCATTAGTTTTTTCGCAAAAAAATTGCAGCAAGATGTGATGTGCTTCTGCACAGCGGAGGCCAGCCGAAGGACAGTCTGCTTTATGGAAAACTGTACAGGCTGGCTACAAACTCACGTGTCCCAGGGATGCCAGCGCTGTGGCTGCTACGTTGTGCCACGTTTCCGTGCAGACCTTTTTCTGAGAGCCTGAGTTTGCCGTGCACTTCTCCAGGAAGGAGACCCCTCTGCTCTGCCCTGGTGAGACCACACCTGGAACATGGTGTCCAGTTTTGGGCTCCCCAATTCAAGAGAGACAGGGACCTACTGGAGAGAGTCCAGCAGAGAGCTGGGATGATTAAGGGCCTTGAACATCTCTCCTATGAAGAGAGACTGAGAGACCTGGGGCTGTTCAGCCTTGAAAGGAGATGGCTGAGAGGGGACCTTATTAATGTATAGAAATATCTGAGGGGTGGGGATCAAGGGGAAGCGGACAATCTCTTCTCAGTGGTGCCCAGCAATAGAACAAGAAATACTGGGTTTAAGTTAGAACACAGGAGGTTCCACCTCAACGTGAGGAGAAACTTCTTCACTGTGAGGGTGACAGAGCCCTGGCCCAGGCTGCCCAGAGAGGGTGTGGAGTCTCCTTCTCTGGAGACTTTAAACAACCCACCTGGATGCGTTCCTGTGTGGCTGCCCTAGGGGATCCTGCTCTGGCAGGGGATTGGACTAGATGATCTCTAGAGGTCCCTTCCAACCCCAAACATTCTGTGATTCTATAGTGGAGAAGGGGCAGAGTAGCACTTTGGGCCTGTGCAGCTTTAGCTGAGTGTTACTGGTGAAACGATGTCTCTTTCTCCACTTTTGTGTGTATTTGCATCGAAATGGATGCAAAGAGGGGATTGAAGGTGCAGCCTTATCTTCAGTCTTAGATAATATTCAGCTGTTTGGCTGTTTTGTTAGCGTCCCTTCCCCAGCTCTTACTGTCAGGTAAAGTGTACGTTGCTTTTGCTCTCCAGTACTAGATGGGCTGAGCCCTGGGATTCCTCCTGCCTCTTTTCCTCCATCTCCAGCCAAGGAGAGGTCCATCTACAACTCTTCCTGCTGGCTGCATCCTTGCCTTCTCAGCTGGTTAAGACAGAGGTTCCTGCAGTTGCACAGTGAATGAGGGAAGGATGGGTGACCAGACTGCATTTCAGTTGAAAGACATAATTTCAGATGATACTGTCTATCTGCATCTCTCCCGTGTCCTGTTTTTCCCAGCGGAGGGAGGAAAAATGCTTTAAAATGCTAAACCTGGATCGAGGGAATGAGAAAAACTTGGTGTTTCTAACAGCAAAACAATGAACCCACAAAAGGTGTTAGCTGGAGAAGTGGAGGGGAAGGAGAGGTGGGGCTCCACACATAACACATTGTAGTGTCTGCTGTAATCGCCGAGGAAAATGCCTCCGTAACTCGTCCTAGGTATCATCTTGCACGTCCTTCTGTGTGTGGCTGGTCTGCTACCAGCGTGACAGTGGCACCTGACACGGGCATATTTGCCCATCTGCCTGGAAAGTCTCGCTCTCTGTGCTTTTGCAGTTCTTCTGAGCATTGTTAAATATGTTTCCCCCCCACCCTTTCCCCCAGTGCCCCACCAGGCTACTGCTTTGGCATCAAGGGAAATGCGACAAAAAAAGAGGTTTTCTTCTGCATATTTTGAAGAAAAATACCTAGTTACAATGCAGCTATGGTGAACATATGAGCATGTTCATAAATATGGATAAACATCAGTTTTGTCTATTTGTCTCTTGTGCACAAGTTGCAGGAGCTACAAAATTGTCTGAGATGTAGGGTGGCCTCACTTGCATAAAACTGTTAAACAGTAAAATCAGTATTTTGGTTAAAACAGAAGTCTTCTGTCTGCAGTCCCGTTAAAGGAGCTCTTCAGAAACTAAGGTCTGAAGTGGAGAAATTCAGGTCAGAGGAAATCTGTCAGTTGTGAAAGCTAGGGAGGGATGTTGAAGACTAGTTTGCAGGATCACCCTGACTCTATGCATTGAGATCGTACAGCTGTGCATTGAGATGTACAGCTCTGCAAGCTCAACTGAGCGGAGGTGGCTCCTCTAAGGACCTGAAAGAGCGTATATGAAGTGATAGGTAAGACCACACCCATAAAAGAAATGCCAGGTACCAAAACATGCAAGAGGGGTTATAGGAACCAGTGGCTGGAAATGGAAAACTTTCCTAGGGAGTGCCCATTTAATTGTCTGTTAGGTAATATACAGTTAAAAGACAAGAAAATTAAAGTAAATTAATGTTTTCTTACATTTTGGATAAATGACAAGCACCAGGTAAAATCAAATAGTATAATGCTTTCCGATCTAAATCTTTCACTATGTAATACTGCAGAAGATATTGAACTACCAATTTTTCAAACTTTTCAAAGGACAATGTAGTCAAAGGTAATCTTATT